>NC_048583.1:42585416-42885416 GCF_013265735.2 Oncorhynchus mykiss
TCTCTGATCCTTTCAGACAATCAGATCTTTGCCTGGGGAAACGCAGGAAATGGACGCCTGGGAATGCCCGCTGACAAGGGCTTTGGCTCGGAGGTTTGCCCTGCTTTACCACGACCCATTTTCGGCTCCCTCCACCATGTGCCAGACCTCTCCTGTCGCGGCTGGCACACCATTCTCATCATGGGTTAGCCACTAGCCACTTACTTCTGTTCTAACACCAGCTAATCATTTGTTGAAAAATACAGTTGAGATTGATTGATTCTGTTCTCTGTTTCAGAAAAGGTTCTCAACTCTAAAACTATACGATCAAACAGCAGTGGACTTTCAATTGGCTGTGGTAAGTAAGATGGCCATGGTCTCTCTGGTTACATTATCCCTCCCTCCCTGGTTACATTACATTCACAATGTGAACATGTACAAAGTTTTATACCAGTATGGTAATGTACTGACCATGTGGTGTGTCCTGGTGTTTGTCGGTGCATACTAAGGGCTAGGCCAAGCCTCTACCACAACTGTGGATCTGGAGAGTGAGCCAGGCTCAGAGACAGGGCTGCGTGAAGGGGGCCTGGGTGGCACTAAGGAGGCCGACACAGATGAGCGACGCATCGAGACCTCCATGATGTCTATAACGAACCAGACCGGCGACAGCTCCTGCCCCTTCTGGCTGCGCAAGGTTTGTAATCAAAACCACAAAGCATAATGAAAGCCAAAACAGAGAGGGTTATGGCCACTGAATGTTGTTTGTGTCCCTCCCTGTCCATCTTCCCTAACAGGAGCTCCAGGATGCAGAGTTCATCCCGATGCCAGAGGATTTCAGAGGCTCCATGCCTGGCCCAGTGGCTCCTTCTTTCCCTGAGAGCGTTACACTGCCTTACGAGGAGCTGCAGGAGCTGAAGGCTGCAGCCGCTGCTGCCGCCACTGAGAAAGAGCTCCCGGTAATGACCACCGCATGTCTGGATCCTCGATACTTGACTACATCCCCATGCCAATGCCTCAACCTAACCAAGTGTTGTTTCTTTAGACTGCTCGCATGGGCTGTGACAGGGTCAATGGGTTTGAGGAGGCAGGAGCCTGTAAGAAAGGGGAGGCGCCAACTTGCTGCAGAGGAAGCAGTGAGGTAGCACAGGTATGTACAAGATAAGCCCTTACACACATTGTAACAGCACAAGACTGCACCAGACAGTAGTCTGTGAACATACCGCAACAACTACAGAGAAACACAGAACAAACACGAGCAGCTACGATATGTTCACAGACTACTGTCTGGTGCAGTCTTATGCTGTTACAGTTGCTATTTTCTTTTACAGTTGCGAGAGACAGTCAGTCGTCAAGAGGCAACCATCCAGTTGTTACAGAAGCAGGTAAGCGTTACTCACTACAGACTGTCTAACACCTGTGAGCAAAGTTGTGTAGTAACGTCGAGTCCCTATTCTGTAAAACCACTCAACTCCATTGCTATGCAGACAGATAAGTGTTATCAAGTGTTGTTCTCTATGATAACAGTTCAGTGATCAGCTCAAAGAGAACGAGAGACTCTGGACAGCAATCAACCGTCTGACCTTGCGAGAGGCAGGAACTGAAAATAACTGCAACCACCAATCCGGTCACAGGCCTGTGGAGGGAATGGGAGGAGCCTCCAATCATGACGGGGACAGATCTGATGGGGCAAATCCGTGAGAAAAAAAGACGGAATCTGTGCTATACTATGCAGTGAGTGGTGGTGGCTCTGTGCAGTTAAGTCCATCCAAACAGGTCCTGTAGATGGAGTGGCTAGGCCATATTGAGAAGAGGAATATGTTAGCAAGCCAGTTCCATTGGTGAACGGCAGGGAGAAGTAGGTTTAAGAAATTACTAAAGGGATGAATAGTCTGAGAGTCAATTGTGTTCTCCTTAACTAGGAACAGCTAGCTGAATAATGGATGCCCACTGACCTCATCCACTTGCAAGAGAGGTCTCGCTTCTTTTCACATTGCGTTACATCATATTTCTTCGATATACTCCAATCTGCATGATAACGTATAAATATACATGAGAGATACCCTGTATGAACACTTTCATGTTGTAAGTTCTAATTAAGTGACAGTGACAGGAAAAGGCCTACAGCAACTGATCTGCTGTGATCTGGACATAGACAGACTGACATCTTGGCTTGATTCAACATTAAGCAACCAACTTCTTGCAGTGTTATGTAGGCTAATGTGAAATATGAGTAAGTACTTTGGTAGTAATGATAATGTTGTCACTGACTGACTACTGTCAACTGAGGTCTAGGATTGCGTTTTGTCCCACATTTTAATTGATGATCACAAATGGGCACAGCTTACTGTAGAGAGAAGATCGTTTGGTGTTCTTCCATTGTTTTTGATATATATATATCCTCCTGTTTTATCTTGCAGTTATTTCTTGTGGTTATTAAAACCAATGTGAATTTAAAGTACTGCGTGTTTTGCTCATTCCTCTGGAAAGCCCTGAGCCCTATTTTTGATAACCTACCAATGTTCTTCATATGTGATGCTGTTCTAAACAAAATACTAAATACTAACTAAAAGGCATATCGAATATAGCCTTAGAAAGATATACCAGATATAGTATATTTTATATAAAATTTACCAAAGATGTGTTTAGTTTTAACATTTTAAGTATTTACAATGTTGTGTCTTTCATGAACAGCTTGCTATACTGTATCTGCAAAAATGCCATGTGAAATGTGAGGTTCACTTTTCAAACTACTGATTCATTATAGACAATCACTTGTCTTTTTATTGCCTTAAGATGATAACCTTGAATTTGTTAGAACTAGTATTTAAAGTGGAGGAAATTAACCATCAAATTGCAATGTTCCTTCTGTAATACTTAATGTCATGAGAACAGTTCTAGAATTTGAGAAAAGCTTGTCTTCGTAAACTTCATGGTAATACTGTGTTTTTTTTCTATTACATTTTTCCTGTTTTTGAGTATTCATTTAATCATTATTTTTTACACTATTTGTGAAAAGTGTAATATTCAGATTTGGTGTATTTCTTTACTCTGGGTGGTGTGTGCATGTAAGGTTTTAAGTGTCCTTTACCAATGGCTTATAAGCTTGCAACTATTTTGGTTAGTTTGCAGTTTATTGATACAGTACAACACTGGTGGAATTTTCTTTGTCCATGCAAGAGAAAAAGATGTCCCTATTCCCTAGTGCTTTTGCATACTCTTTAAACCAAAGATTGTGTTGTGATGAATTGTGCACAAAATATAAAACAAAATGTGCCTTTAGAATAGGATATGCATTTTATACAGTTTGTTTGATGCTGATATTATGCCTATACTGTGTTTATTTTTGCAATCCATTGTTTTAATGGCTTATCTGACCCTATGCAATTGAGTGGGTGTAAGATGTTACAGTTGTCTACCTTTCCACCATTCACAGAGGAACATTTGTTTTATGCTTCATGTAAAAAATAAAAAACACAAATAATTTTGGTCTAATGAATTCAATGTTGAACCAAACACTGCAGACAAAGCTAAATACACTGCTCAAAAAAATAAAGGGAACACTAAAATAACACATCTTATCATCTGATCTGAATGAATGAAACATTCTTATTAAATACTTTTTTCTTTACATAGTTGAATGTGCTGACAACAAAATCACACAAAAATTATCAATGGAAATCAAATGTATCAACCCATGGAGGTCTGGATTTGGAGTCACACTCAAAATTAAAGTGGAAAACCACTTTAATGTCCTTAAAACAAGTCAAAATAAGGCTCAGTAGTGTGTGTGGCCTCCACATGCCTGTATGACCTCCCTACAACGCCTGGGCATGCTCCTGATAAGGTGGCGGATGGTCTCCTGAGGGATCTCCTCCCAGACCTGGACTAAAGCATCCGCCAACTCCTTGGACAGTCTGTGGTGCAACGTGGCGTTGGTGGATGGAGCGAGACATGATGTCCCAGATGTGCTCAATTGGATTCAGGTCTGGGGAACGGGCGGGCCAGTCCATAGCATCAATGCCTTCCTCTTGCAGGAACTGCTGATACACTCCAGCCACATGAGGTCTAGCATTGTCTTGCATTAGGAGGAACCCAGGGCCAACCGCACCAGCATATGGTCTCACAAGGGGTCTGAGGATCTCATCTCGGTACCTAATGGCAGCCAGGCTACCTCTGGCGAGCACATGGAGGGCTGTGCGGCCCCCCAAAGAAATGCCACCCCACACCATGACTGACCCACCGCCAAACCGGTCATGCTGGAGGATGTTGCAGGCAGCAGAACGTTCTCCACGGCTTCTGTCACGTCTGTCACGTGCTCAGTGTGAACCTGCTTTCATCTGTGAAGAGCACAGGGTGCCAGTGGCGAATTGGCCAATCTTGGTGTTCTCTGGCAAATGCCAAACGTCCTGCACGGTGTTGGGCTGTAAGCACAACCCCCACCTGTGGACGTCGGGCCCTCATACCACCCTCATGGAGTCTGTTTCTGACCGTTTGAGCAGACACATGCACATTTGTGGCCTGCTGGAGGTCATTTTGCAGGGTTCTGGCAGTGCTCCTCCTATTCCTCCTTGCACAAAGGCAAAGGTAGCGGTCCTGCTGCTGGGTTGTTGCCCTCCTACGGCCTCCTCCACGTCTCCTGATGTACTGGCCTGTCTCCTGGTAGCGCCTCCATGCTCTGGACACTACGCTGACAGACACAGCAAACCTTCTTGCCACAGCTCGCATTGATGTACCATCCTGGATGAGCTGCCCTACCTGAGCCACTTGGGTGGGTTGTAGACTCCGTCTCATGCTACCACTAGAGTGAAAGCACCGCCAGCATTCAAAAGTGACCAAAACATCAGCCAGGAAGCATAGGAACTGAGAAGTGGTCTGTGGTCACCACCTGCAGAACCAGTCCTTTATTGGGGGTGTCTTGCTAATTGCCTATAATTTCCACCTGTTGTCTATTCCATTTGCACAACAGCATGTGACATTTATTGTCAATCAGTGTTGCTTCCTAAGTGGACAGTTTGATTTCACAGAAGTGTGATTGACTTGGAGTTACATTGTGTTGTTTAAGTGTTCCCTTTATTTTTTTGAGCAGTGTATATATTTTTTTATTAATTTCATTTGAACCCTTTTGCATGCTGTCATTCATTTTGTTAGGCAGTATCAGACACTGTATTTCTAGTATTTACAATTAGGCGTGACATTTAAATAGTTACAAGTTTACCCTAGTTCCCCCCACTTTCAAAGGCAGTGTGAAAAATAATGTATGTAAACTAAAAACATGGGGTGCAACTTTCGCTGGGGATGGGGGGAAAATGTCGTCGTCCCCACATTCTGAAGTTGCATTTTTGTCCCTCCCAGTGTTAGCATTGGAATGTGATACAGGACCATGCGGACGCCTCTGAGCGGTCGGATAGGCTGTTTGGAGTGTTTGTCCAACTGGATAAACAAAATATACACACATATATATACAGTGGGGCAAAAAAGTATTTAGTCAGCCACCAATCGTGCAACTTCTCCCACTTAAAAAGATGAGAGAGGCCTGTAATTTTCATCATAGGTACACTTCAACTATGACAGACACAATGAGGGGAAAAAATCCATAAAATCACATTGTAGGATTCTTTATGAATTTATTTGCAAATTATGGTGGAAAATAAGTATTTGGTCACCTACAAACAAGCAAGATTTCTGGCTCTCAAAGACCTGTAACTTCTTCTTTAAGAGGCTCCTCTGTCCTCCACTCGTTACCTGTATTAATGGCACCTGTTTGAACTTGTTACCAGTATAAAAGAGAACTGTCCACAACCTCAAACAGTCACACTCCAAACTCCACTATGGCCAAGACCAAAGAGCTGTCAAAGGACACCAGAAACAAAATTGTAGACCTGCACCAGGCTGGGAAGACTGAATCTGCAATAGGTAAGCAGCTTGGTTTGAAGAAATCAACTGTGGGAGCAATTATTAGGAAATGGAAGACATACAAGACCACTGATAATCTCCCTCGATCTGGGGCTCCACGCAAGATCTCACCCGTGGGGTCAAAATGATCACAAGCAAAAATCCCAGAACCACACGGGGGGACCTAGTGAATGACCTGCAGAGAGCTGGGACCAAAGTAACAAAGCCTACCATCAGCAAGGGCATTGAAGATGAAACGTGGCTGGGTCTTACAGCATGACAATGATCCCAAACACACCGCCCGGGCAATGAAGGAGTGGTTTCGTAAGAAGCATTTCAAGGTCCTGGAGTGGCCTAGCCAGTCTCCAGATCTCAACCCCATAGAAAATATTTGGAAGGAGTTGAAAGTCCGTGTTGCCCAGCAACTGCCCCAAAACATCACTGCTCTAAAGGAGATCTGCATGGAGGAATGGGCCAAAATAACAGCAACAGTGTGTGAAAACCTTGTGAAGACTTACAGAAAATGTTTGACCTCTGTCATTGCCAACAAAGGGTATATAACAAAGTATTGAGATAAACTTTTGTAATTAACCAAAAACGTTATTTTCCACCATAATTTGCAAATAAATTAATTAAAAATCCTACAATGTGATTTTCTGGATTTTTTTTTTCATTTTGTCTGTCATAGTTGAAGTGTACCTATGATAAAAATTACAGGCCTCTCTCATCTTTTTAAGTGGGAGAACTTGCACAATTGGTGGCTGACTAGATACTTTTTACCCCACTGTATATATATATATAATTATGTCCCCCCCACTTCTAAAACGAAAAGTTGTGCCCCTGCTAAAAACTACTCCAAAAGCCAAAATGCTTGATGTTCTTTCGAACAAACATGTTATTTAGCTCTACAAAATTTTATTTAGTTTCGCATGCTTTTTATAAATATCAAAAATATGAAGCACTGCAAATGATTTGGCTTTTGTCAGTGGCAGAGGGCGGTGAGTTGCTTTTGTCAGCTGCGGTGGCGGGAGGTGGAGGGTGGCTCTTAATGTTCTTCTGACACTTGGGGATATGTTGCTCTGCTGGACCTGGGGCAAACTGGCGTGCACAGTGAGGGCAGGTCACTGTTCATCATTGTCTTGGATAGGTGGTTGGCCCTGCACAGCACTTGTTGCTGGAACATGGACATGGCACAGATTGCGAATGAATACCTTGTTTCTGCCTCCAGTTGTTCTTCTTTAGCTGTAAATTAAGGCCAAAACCATATTTTCCAGAGGTGCATGATTGAGAAATTAGAAAAATATAATTATTTCTTCAGTAAGATAAATACGGTTGGGGAAAACTCCAGAAAGCTAGCTGAATCTAGCTTTCTGGTCGGCAGGACCTACCTACCAAGCAGATAGCTAGGTCCGGCTGGCCGGTTAGACGGCTAGGTGCGTCTGGTTGGCCAGCCAGATACCTGGGTCCTAGCTGTCTGGGCGGAATTTGGCCCCCATAAGAGTATAGTTGAAAATCCCTGTCATAACCCTTCTAGGGATAGCCTTTCCAGTCCAGTTTAATCTTGCTCTTGTGACTGACTGGTTCGAACCAGGTTTCCTGCATGTCACAATAATGTGTTAACCCACTTAGCTAAAATGTATAGGGATAACACCCTTGTGGATGCTCTCCAAATTTTAGGAACCACTGATGTAAAGGACGGCATGCTGCTTGCCCGAGTACTGCTTTCCCTTGATTCAGCTCATATGGAGACTCAAACTCAGGACCTCTGCCTCGAAAACATGTGACGGCCCTCCTGACCCATGTGCTATTATAAAAGGCCTTCTTCAATTGCAGAAGGAACAACACTTCAGGCTGAGGAGTGAGTTTCACAGATCTCCATCTGCTACACTAATACAAGTCTTCAAGATCCAGCAAGGTTACTCATCAAAAGAGTGTGATTATGTGGTCCATGCCTATGTGATGAGAACCGTTCCTGAAACCTGAATACATGTTTTAGATTGTGTTACACATGGCCACACGTGTGTCCATCCATGTGTGTGTGCTTTGACACGCCGGTTAAAATACCAAGTTCAAATGTGAACCAACTGTATAAATTTGGGGGCATGTCGAGCACACATGAAACATTCATGGGCATTTAGCTAGCTTGCTGTTGACTAGTTCGACCTGAGAGATAAACATTTGGTTGTTATTTTACTTTACACGCATATTATCCTTTTTTTTTGCTGGATATTTGCATTTCTTGTATTTTGTGTGACCCGGAGTCATACACAATTGTGTGTTTCTCTACAATGATTAATCCACAGATAAAATTGGAATCCTAGTTAGTTTTTGGTTCATCTTTGATAAATCTCTATTTGTTGGTCTTTCAAGCACCCATGTTGGTTTGTATGCTTGTGAAAACCAATGGGAGAGCCGGGACGTACAGCGCGTCAAATGTCTCAAAGTTTTTAGCATCCGTCAACATTGACAAGCAGGAGCAGTGTGGATAAAATTATATATATATATGAATAAATTGTACACACATTTATTTTGCAATGCTTGCGCTTGCATCGTGGCTAGTTTGGTTTCCCTGTTAGATGTGCTTGTTTCAAGTCTCCGGCAAGGGTTCAAGTCTCCGGCAAGGGTTCAAGTCTCCGGCAAGGGTTCAAGTCTCCGGCAAGGGTATTCATTATGAGGGTAACGTGACTGACTGGCTTAAGACTTTGGTAGCCTGCTTAGCTAAAGCCTAGGTATTGGTCCTGTGATTTGGATGTGTCTCTTCAAGGAGGAGGTCAAATAAGCTAGTGGAAAGGCCTCCAATTTTTGGGAGATACCTCTACCCAAGGTAGAACAAAACACAACCATGTTTTTTCACACCTCTAATATCTCCCATTTATGAAATGGATGCTAGTGTAAAAATGGTTTACTGCAAAAGTGGTAGAATACATAGATATTGTGAGACACCCCCTAAACTAAAAAATATCAGAATAAGGCCTGGCTAAAGGGGGATGGGCCACATAAACTCATGTCACTAGAGCCAGACACATTTGTTTTCTTGGGTCCGATACCGATTCTGATTTTTTGGGGGGACAAAACTTACAGATACCAAAATATCTGCGGATATACTGTTTTACAGCAGGGAAATTAAAAAGTGTAAATATGGGTTATCTGTTGAATTATCTTCCTATACCGATATAGCAGTAAAAGGCCAATATCAGACGATAATACAGTGCCTTGCGAAAGTATTCGGCCCCCTTGAACTTTGCGACCTTTTGCCACATTTCAGGCTTCAAACATAAAGATATAAAACTGTATTTTTTTGTGAAGAATCAACAACAAGTGGGACACAATCATGAAGTGGAACGACATTTATTGGATATTTCAAACTTTTTTAACAAATCAAAAACTGAAAAATTGGGCGTGCAAAATTATTCAGCCCCTTTACTTTCAGTGCAGCAAACTCTCTCCAGAAGTTCAGTGAGGATCTCTGAATGATCCAACGTTGACCTAAATGACTAATGATGATAAATACAATCCACCTGTGTGCAATCAAGTCTCCGTATAAATGCACCTGCACTGTGATAGTCTCAGAGGTCCGTTAAAAGCGCAGAGAGCATCATGAAGAACAAGGAACACACCAGGCAGATCTGAGATACTGTTGTGAAGAGGTTTAAAGCCGGATTTGGATACAAAAAGATTTCCCAAGCTTTAAACATCCCAAGGAGCACTGTGCAAGCGATAATATTGAAATGGAAGGAGTATCAGACCACTGCAAATCTACCAAGACCTGGCCGTCCCTCTAAACTTTCAGCTCATACAAGGAGAAGACTGATCAGAGATGCAGCCAAGAGGCCCATGATCACTCTGGATGAACTGCAGAGATCTACAGCTGAGGTGGGAGACTCTGTCCATAGGACAACAATCAGTCGTATATTGCACAAATCTGGCCTTTATGGAAGAGTGGCAAGAAGAAAGCCATTTCTTAAAGATATCCATAAAAAGTGTTGTTTAAAGTTTGCCACAAGCCACCTGGGAGACACACCAAACATGTGGAAGAAGGTGATCTGGTCAGATGAAACCAAAATTGAACTTTTTGGCAACAATGCAAAACGTTATGTTTGGCGTAAAAGCAACACAGCTGAACACACCATCCCCACTGTCAAACATGGTGGTGGCAGCATCATGGTTTGGGCCTGCTTTTCTTCAGCAGGGACAGGGAAGATGGTTAAAATTGATGGGAAGATGGATGGAGCCAAATACAGGACCATTCTGGAAGAAAACCTGATGGAGTCTGCAAAAGACCTGAGACTGGGACGGAGATTTGTCTTCCAACAAGACAATGATCCAAAACATAAAGCAAAATCTACAATGGAATGGTTCAAAAATAAACATATCCAGGTGTTAGAATGGCCAAGTCAAAGTCCAGACCTGAATCCAATCGAGAATCTGTGGAAAGAACTGAAAACTGCTGTTCACAAATGCTCTCCATCCAACCTCACTGAGCTCGAGCTGTTTTGCAAGGAGGAATGGGAAAAAATGTCAGTCTCTCGATGTGCAAAACTGATAGAGACATACCCCAAGCGACTTACAGCTGTAATCGCAGCAAAAGGTGGCGCTACAAAGTATTAACTTAAGGGGGCTGAATAATTTTGCACGCCCAATTTTTCAGTTTTTGATTTGTTAAAAAAGTTTGAAATATCCAATAAATGTCGTTCCACTTCATGATTGTGTCCCACTTGTTGTTGATTCTTCACAAAAAAAATACAGTTTTATATCTTTATGTTTGAAGCCTGAAATGTGGCAAAAGGTCGCAAAGTTCAAGGGGGCCGAATACTTTCGCAAGGCACTGTACATACAGTTGAAGTCGGAAGTTTACATACACCTTTGCCAAATACATTTAAAGTTTTTCACAATTCCTGACATTTAATTTTTTATTTAACCTTTATTTAACCAGGAAGGGCTCATTGAGATTAAAATCTATTTTTCAAGAGCGCCCTGGTCAAGATAGGCAGCACCAAGTCATTACAAAAAATTACAGACAGGCAACATGAAAAACTACATGTAATCTAGTAAAAAACATTGCATTCACAAGAGTATAACAACATTTTTAAAAACCATCAAATTAAAAACGTTGACAGGTCAGGGAACCAGCCTCAAAATCCTTCATCAGTGATTTAAAAACACCAATCGGGACAAGTTCTTCCAGTTTAAAAGTATTTTGTAAGGTGTTCCAAGACATGGCGCAGAGTACATAAAAGCCCTTTTACCAAATTCAGTTCGGACATTTGGAACAGTTAGCAGGATAAAGTCCAGCGAACGAAGAGAGTACCCACCACATGTCTGAACAATAAAAATGCCCAAATAAAAAGGTAGTAAATCCAAAATGGCTTTGTAAATAAAAGTATACCAGTGACTGAGCTTACGAGTGACTAGAGAAGGCCAGCCAACCCTGGTATACAAAGTCCAGTGGTGCGTTATGGTTTTGCAGTTTAAAATAAATCTCAAAGTGCCATGGTAAAGCGTGTCAATTGATCTCAAACACTGAGCGGAAACATTCATATATAAAATATCCCCATAGTCTAGTAAAGGCATAAATGTAGCTGATACTAGCCTCCGTCTGGCTTCAAAAGAAAAACAGGCCAATTTCACCTTCAATTTTGTTGTAAATTGTTGAATATGCAATTTAAAAGAGAGGCCGTCATCAATTAAAATTCCAAGATATTTATGAGTTTACAACCTCAATCTGATCCTAAAAGTTAGGATCACCACTATTTTAAGAATGTGAAATGTCCGAATAATAGTAGAGAAAATTATTTATTTCAGATTTTATTTTTCATCACATTCCCAGTGGGTCAGAAGTTTACATACACTCAATTAGTATTTGGTAGCATTGCCTTTAAATTGTTTAATTTGGGTCAAACGTTTCGGGGAGTCTTCCACAAGCTTCCCACAATAAATTGGGTGAATTTTGTCTCATTCCTCCTGACAGAGCTGGTGTAACAGAGTTCTATAGTTCTAACAAATGTTCTATGGGATTGAGGTCAGGGCTTTGTGATGGCCACTCCAATACCTTGACTTTTTTGTACTTAAGCCATTTTGACACAACTTTGGAAGGATGCTTGGGGTCATTGTCCATTTGGAAGACCCATTTGCAACCAAGCTTTAACTTCCTGACTGATGTCTTGAGATGTTGCTTTAATATATCCACATAATTTTCCATCCTCATGATGCCATCTATTTTATGAAGTGCATCTGTACCTCCTGCAGCAAAGCACCCCCACAACATGATGCTGCCACCCCCGGGCTTCACGGTTGGGATGGTGTTCTTCGGCTTGCAAGTCTCCCCCCTTTCCCTCCAAACACAACGATGGTCATTATGGCCAAACACTTCTATTTTTGTTTCATCAGACCAGAGGACATTTCTCCAAAAAGTACGACCTTAGTCCCCATGTGCAGTTGCAAACTGTAGTCTGGCTTTTTTTATGGCAGTTTTGGAGCAGTGGCTTCTTCCTTGCTGAGCGGCCTTTCAGGTTATGTCGATATAGGACTTGTTTTACTGTGGATATAGAGACTTTTGTACCTGTTTCCTCCAGCATCTTCACAAAGTCCTTTGCTGTTGTTCTGTGATTTATTTGCACTTTTCGCACCAAAGTACGTTCATCTCTAGGAGACAGAACGTGTCTTCTCCTGAGCGGTATGACGGCTGCGTGGTCCCATGGTGTTTATACTTGTGTACTATTGTTTGTACAGATAAACATGGTACCTTCAGGCATTTGGAAATTGCTACCAAGGATGAACCAGACTTGTGGAGGTCTACCATTTTTTTCTGAGGTCTTGGCTGATTTCTTTTGATTTTCCCATGATGTCAAGCAAAGAGGCACTGAGTTTGAAGGTATGCCTTGAAATACATCCATAGGTACACCTCCAATTGACTCAAATTATGTCAATTATTCTATCAGAAGCTTCTAAAGCCATGACATAATTTTCTGGAATTTTCCAAGCTGTTTAAAGGCACAGTCAACTTAGTGTATGTCAACTTCTGACCCACTGGAATTGTGACACAGTGAATTATAAGTGAAATAATCTGTCTGTAAACAATTGTTGGAAAAATGACTTGTGTCATGCACAAGGTATATGTCCTAACCGACTTGCCAAATCTACAGTTTTGTTAACAAGAAATTTGTGGAGGGATTGAAAAACAAGTTTTAATGACTCCAACCTAAGTGTATGTAAACTTCAACTGTATAAAACGTTGATCAACTTGTAATAATAGTTTGTAAACTTGATACAAATACAATGAATGCAATTTTTACCATATTGAAACTGAATATATAAATATTGAATTTAAATTGAATTTGAAAACTGAATGCTGTATTCATTCAATTCAGTTTCAATTAATGAAATACAAGATCATTTAATGTATTCAATTATTAAATTTGTGCATTACAAATTCCAAAATATTTATTTCAAATTCAATATCCTAATACAAATTTAAAAGTATGGAATTTAAATACAATTTCTGTTGGCATGGAAATAGCTCCATTAATTTGGAGTGAGGGTCTATTTTGGCTCATTATTGGTGGTGTCACAGCTTCTCCTCTGTTGACAATGGATTATGGAATGTTCCTTCCTACAGGTTCTGCCAGCTGTTCTTCAGGTGGCCTGGAGATGCAGTTCTCGCAGACAGGAGATCCCCAGGTGCTGATGGCGAACGTGCCAATGTGTTTCACAGAGAAGGAGAGCAAGGAACTTTGCAATGGGAGGCAGTCCATCATCAAGCCCAAAGTGGAGATGAGAAGTATACCACCTCTCGTAAGCAAAATTATTGTACCCTTCAATATTTCCATAATTTAAATGAGCAACTCATTCCTATTTATTTCCCTCAGTTTTTCTCCTCATGCAACTTCCCACCAGGAGTACCTTCAAGGGCAGATTGAGGTGAGCATGAATAGTCTGTACTCTTGCACTATTTTAAAAAGACAATGGTGTTCCTGCTGCCTTCTTTGAAAGACCAATCAATAGGAAGGATCAATTTCACCAAATCTGTTGTGTATTGATACAGTGCCTTGCGAAAGTATTCGGCCCCCTTGAACTTTGCGACCCTTTGCCACATTTCAGGCTTTAAACATAAAGATATAAAACTGTATTTTTTTGTGAAGAATCAACAACAAGTGGGACACAATCATGAAGTGGAACGACATTTATTGGATATTTCAAACTTTTTTAACAAATCAAAAACTGAAAAATTGGGCGTGCAAAATTATTCAGCCCCTTTACTTTCAGTGCAGCAAACTCTCTCCAGAAGTTCAGTGAGGATCTCTGAATGATCCAACGTTGACCTAAATGACTAATGATGATAAATACAATCCACCTGTGTGTAATCAAGTCTCTGTATAAATGCACCTGCACTGTGATAGTCTCAGAGGTCCGTTAAAAGCGCAGAGAGCATCATGAAGAACAAGGAACACACCAGGCAGGTCCGAGATACTGTTGTGAAGAAGTTTAAAGCCGGATTTGGATACAAAAAGATTTCTCAAGCTTTAAACATCCCAAGGAGCACTGTGCAAGCGATAATATTGAAATGGAAGGAGTATCAGACCACTGCAAATCTATCAAGACCTGGCCGTCCCTCTAAACTTTCAGCTCATACAAGGAGAAGACTGATCAGAGATGCAGCCAAGAGGCCCATGATCACTCTGGATGAACTGCAGAGATCTACAGCTGAGGTGGGAGACTCTGTCCATAGGACAACAATCAGTCGTATATTGCACAAATCTGGCCTTCATGGAAGAGTGGCAAGAAGAAAGCCATTTCTTAAAGATATCCATAAAAAGTGTTGTTTAAAGTTTGCCACAAGCCACCTGGGAGACACACCAAACATGTGGAAGAAGGTGCTCTGGTCAGATGAAACCAAAATTGAACTTTTTGGCAACAATGCAAAACGTTATGTTTGGCGTAAAAGCAACACAGCTGAACACACCATCCCCACTGTCAAACATGGTGGTGGCAGCATCATGGTTTGGGCCTGCTTTTCTTCAGCAGGGACAGGGAAGATGGTTAAAATTGATGGGAAGATGGATGGAGCCAAATACAGGACCATTCTGGAAGAAAACCTGATGGAGTCTGCAAAAGACCTGAGACTGGGACGGAGATTTGTCTTCCAACAAGACAATGATCCAAAACATAAAGCAAAATCTACAATGGAATGGTTCAAAAATAAACATATCCAGGTGTTAGAATGGCCAAGTCAAAGTCCAGACCTGAATCCAATCGAGAATCTGTGGAAAGAACTGAAAACTGCTGTTCACAAATGCTCTCCATCCAACCTCACTGAGCTCGAGCTGTTTTGCAAGGAGGAATGGGAAAAAATGTCAGTCTCTCGATGTGCAAAACTGATAGAGACATACCCCAAGCGACTTACAGCTGTAATCGCAGCAAAAGGTGGCGCTACAAAGTATTAACTTAAGGGGGCTGAATAATTTTGCACGCCCAATTTTTCAGTTTTTAATTTGTTAAAAAAGTTTGAAATATCCAATAAATGTCGTTCCACTTCATAATTGTGTCCCACTTGTTGTTGATTCTTCACAAAAAAATACAGTTTTATATCTTTATGTTTGAAGCCTGAAATGTGGCAAAAGGTCGCAAAGTTCAAGGGGGCCGAATACTTTCGCAAGGCACTGTATGAGAGTTATTTCCTCTAGGTCGGTATGTGTTTTTTATTCCCTTGATCTCAGTTATTGTGTTCAACTGGCATGGAGGGACATGGCCTCTTAATGTACTTAAAGTCCTCGCCTCCTTTGCATGTCGTGGTGAGTGTCATTCCTCAATCTCATTTCAATTCATTTTTTATTGAGTAGTCATACTTTGTATAAGTTGCTCATTAGTTCCTTATGGTACAATTACTGTCATGGTCAAGTATAATTGGCGTTAAGTCGCAAACAGTTGCAATCAAATTCAGTGACAGCCTCCGTAGGGAGTGTTGCAGCCTGGTAAGCTCTATCTTCATGCCAGTTACCCTTCCAGTGTGCCCACGGCCACCCATCCATTGCCCAGATGGTAAACGTACGTCACTTGAATGATCAAGAGGTACCGCAATATACATACACAGAATAATGATTAGCTAACCTGTTTAATGATGCTGTCACTGCAGACTTGTAAAACAGCTCCACTAAATATTCCACTTAACAAAAATATCAATGACAGTCTTGTGCCACAATCAGAATTTGCTCTATGCCAAACTTAATTTTATTTGGAAACAATTATTTTTTCACAAGAACAACCCAAACCAAACTTAAGAAAACTGAAAAGAATGTACAAAGCCTGGGAACTATGTGGAAATAGATGACTACATTGTCAAATAATAAAATATCAATTTAAATATGATTTCTGCCAAGAAATTTCCCTCATTAAATGAGAAATGTATTGTCATTGCTGATCTTTTCACTTTTTTTAATGCCTTTATAGCTACAGAAAAATACAAGACACCCAAAATGAGATCAAAGTGAAAACGTCTTTTAATAAAAAACAACCATGTACCTGACATATTGGGGAAATGTTATTTTCACCTAACAATATCTGAACGTTTGAAGGGGAGTTTTTGTGCACTCATTAAACATGTAATGTTTATTTTCATACAGTATTAGTCATTTACTACAACAAAAATAGTAACAAGAATATTGAATGAGAAAATATCAGACCAATATGTATCAAAGTACATTTGGTTGTATTTCTAATAAAAACAAATAGTGCCAGAGATAAGGGGCTGGTAAAAAAACTGAAGCTGAAAGAAGACAAATCATTTTACATTTAAATTGTAAAGGGAGCCCCCCCCCATCCAAAAAAAACCTGTTGTTTCACAAATTGTACAGCAAACACCATTTCCCAAAAGTCCTCAACATGATGGTCCTCGTTTCATTGATGGGTTTACTCAATCAGCTTCTTCGCCTTGAAGAAACGCCGCAGATAGAAGACCTGCCATGTTGCCAGCCCAATTAGACAGCACATAGAGAAGATACTGAAGTACAGGACACGCGTGTTGGTGGATTCTGCAATGTGAGGGAAAATATATTTAACTGAATAACAGGTGTGAGTTCATTTAAACCAAGGTTTTACTCCTTTCACAAGACCAGCCAAAGAAAGATTGTGAATCATATGAAACACTGACCATTTTCTGGTAGAGTGAAAACTTGGACCATAAGTTCTACTTTTCTTTCATACATCACTTACCATTTGTGTCCCTCATTTCCTCTTCACGCTTCTTCATGTAGGCAAAATCATTCACAATGGACTCCGATAAGTCCTCGAGGCGTCTTAGTTCAACTTCTAGGGGCTTCAGCTTCTCAACTTTTGCAATCTGAAAAAGAGCACCATACATAATAAACCCATGATTATGCGCTGGTTGGTTTGAGCCTTGAATGCAGATTTTTTTCCCACCTTTATTTAATCAGCTGATTGGCTGACCGCTGTGGTATATCAGACCCTATACAAAACATATATTTTTACTGCTCTAATTACATTGGTAACCAATTAATAATAGCAATATGGCACCTCTGGGGCTGTATCCAGTATAGCCCTTAGCTGTGGTATATTGGCCATATACCACACCTCCTCATGCCTTATTGCTTAATTCACCACTGAATAAACTTAATCACATTAATAGGGTAGGATATAGAATTAGTGTATGACATATGCATTGTGGACTGGATAAAGATCTGTGTGAGCATGCAATAATTTTATGCAGCATGTTTAAGTCTTCATAATGCACAGCTGCTACAATGATTTCAGAAGTTGACAGTTAAGAGAAAGTTAGTATTTCTTAATTTCCAATACAAACAAGAAATGGAGAAAGCTTAGCCATCTCACATTGTTTGTATTTTCTAATGTTGAGACCTCATGCTGACTCATGGCAAGCCACAACAAATCTGATCCAGATGGACCTGGAGAAAGGCAGATGGGCAGTTGGCACTTACCTCTTCGTAATTCTTTGCCTCCACACCATGCTTCATGTCTAAATTGACTAGCTGGTCTGGGACCCTTCCAGTACCTAGACCACAGAATGAAAATAATTATTGTACATGGGCCAAACATTCCAGGAAATGCAACCTGCTCTCAGAGCATTTCATATTATGTATGTAAATTCACCACAGTTATTTTTGTATATGACATGGTACAATTTACAAATCGTACAATATGCCACGAATTTGCTAAAAGTATGTTACGAATTCCAATTTGTTGTTGCTAACGATAGCTAGGTAACTAAGGCAAACGTTTCCTAGCTGACTAACGATAGCTAGCAGGCTAAAATGAGTTGGGTTAAGGTTAGGTTAAGGTTAAGGGTTAGCTAGTAGTTGCAAAGTTGATAAAAAGTAGTCCCCGTTATACGCCCTCTCATCCACCATCCCTTCCTCCTTTTGTTCTTGTTTTAAATTGCCTTCTGTCTTATGTAACGAACGCAGCATATCATACTAATTTCAGTGTTACGTCTAGTCCATGAGACCAGGCTGGGAAATGACTATTTCCCACTGCCAAATCCGGCCAAGTCTGCAAATTGTGTTTAATCATATATACTCCAAGCTTTTAACTTAAACAACCCAGGCCCATTGATACATTAGACCACATCTGTGACACATCTGGTTAAAAACACACTCACCTAGGGGGGATTTGCTTTCAAAGCAAACCTCAAACATATCATAGTCCTCAGTTGTAAAGGCAAATTTTCCCTTTGAAGCATCCTCCTTGGAGTACAAGGTGTGACCTGATGAATCTGTGATCTGAAATGGAAAATAATTAAACGTGGTAGGTACATTGCACATGTTTGACCAAGATAGACATGCATGAATCTAAGTCAACTAGCTAACGCGTTTACATTTTTAAACCCTAGCTACATCATGTTTAATACTTGCATCTAGATATTGATGGCTATTGAAGTCCTTTGCAGTATTCAGTTAAACCAAGCTGACAGCATTTTATTTGGCTAGCTAGCTAACTAACTAACTACATTAGCCAGTGGCTGTTCTATACTGGTTAGCCGCTAGTAGCTACTTAACCCAGACCTGCCCAGTGAAAATTTAACTATTGCCATTGTTTGATACTAGCTAGGTGGTGTAAGTTACATATTCGAGGCTTCCATGTCAAAAAGTTACGCTAACACTGATTTGATACAGTCTAGCTAACGTTAGCAAGCTAGCTAGCGTTATACGTGTTACCTTGAGATTGGTTTTCGCATTTGGTTGGTCGCTAACTTCGTATTCGCCTGTAACCAGCACGTCTTTGTGGATCTCTTCCCGCAAACATTTTCTAAGATTCACCGGTAAATAGAACGTAATAGAAAAGGTCGAATCAAAAATCACAGAAACAAGTATTAGTAATATACAAAATCTAGACATGCTGTAGCTGGCTCTGTACGCTACAGTCAGTCACCACCAAGCTAGCGCGATACTAAATGATGCAAAAAAAAACACGAAATGATGCTCAGTTCCGGGTTAAGTCACGTGATTGCATCGCCCCGCAGCCCTTTTTTACAAGCGCAAAGTGCGCAACATCGTCAACATGATCAAAAAACCGTCATACTGTTGCTGCTTTGTACCCATTGTATTTTCAGTTACTTGACTTGCACCGTTTTCTAGTAATAACTACGAAATAAATGCAAATACGAATAATGCTATTTAATGGTTAATTACTGGTAGATCGCGCAGAGCTCGGCACCGGGCGCCTGCACCAAAACATTTGGAATGGTGACATTTGCGCGATTGGTTTTATATCGCTCATTTGCACGTCACGTCAATGATATCATGTCACCGTGTGGGACTGTGGGTCAATGAACCTTTTCGGAGTGGGCGCCCTGATTCTAGTTTGTGAGCTAGGCAGGCTACTGCCTGGGAAGGTCTCCCACTCAGAAGTAAAAGATGGGGGTGGGGGTGGGTTGACCTCAGGTCTCCCCACTGGAAGCCCAAGGTAGTGGGAGTGGGGAAGCTATCAAATAGGGCACCTCTTAACTTTGTACAGTACTAATGCAATTAGTAAAATCAGTCACACTACGAAATGCTACCAAATAAACCACAATGCATTCATAATACTGAGAATATATAGTTTCCCCCTGGCTACCCCAACTCTAGCTAACGGCTCCGCACCCCCCGCAGCTACTTGCCCAGGCCTCCCCAGCTTCTCCTTCACCAAATCCAGATAGCAGATGTTCTGAAAGAGCTGCAAAACCTGGACCCGTACAAATCAGCTGGGCGAGACAATCTGGACACTCTCTTTCTAAAATTATCCGCCGCAACCCCTATTACCCCTAGTCTGTTCAACCTCTCTTTCGTATCGTCCGAGATTCCTAAAGATTGGAAAGCTGCCTCGGTCATCCCCTCTTCAAAGGGGGTGACACTCTAGACCCAAACTGTTACAGACCTATATCCATCCTGCCCTGCCTTTTTAAAGTCTTCGAAAGCCAAGTTAATAAACAGATCACTGACCATTTTCTCCGCTGTGCAATCTGGTTTCCGAGCTGTCTGTCAATCACCGTATTATTATTGGCAGACTCAACAACCTTGGTTTCTCAAATGATTGCCTCGCCTGGTTCAGCAACTACTACTCAGATAGAGTTCAGTGTCGGAGGGCCTGTTGTCCGGACCTCTGGCAGTCTATATGGGGGTACCACAGGGTTCAGTTCTCGGGCCGACTCTTTTATCTGTTATATATCAATGATGTCGCTCTTGCTGCGGGTGATTCCTTGATCCATCTCTACGCAGACGACACCATTCTGTATACATCTGCCTCTTCTTTGGACCCTGTGTTAACAAACCTCCAAACGATCTTCAATGCCATACAACACTCCTTCCGTGGCCTCCAACTGCTCTTAAACGCTATTAAATCTAAATGCATGCTCTTCAACCGATTGCTGCCCGCACCCGCTCGCCCGACTAGCATCACTACTCTGGACGGTTCCGACCTAGAACATGGACGTGGACAACTATAAATACCTAGGTGTCTGGCTAGATTGTAAACTCCCCTTCCAGACTCATATTAAGCATCTCCAATCCAAAATTAAACCTAGAATCTGCTTCCTATTTCGCAACAAAGCCTCCTTCACTCACGCTCCCAAAAATACCCTCGTAAAACTGACTATCTTACCGATCCTCGACTTCGGCGATGTAATTTACAAAATAGCCTCCAACACTCTACTCAGCAAACTAGATGCATTCTATTACAGTGCCATCCGTTTTGTCACCAAAGCCCCATATACCGCCAACCACTGCGACCTGTATGCTCGTCAGCTGGCCCTCACTACATATTCGTCGCCAGACCCACTGGCTCCAGGTCATCTATAAGTCTATGCTAGGTAAAGCTCCGCCTTATCTCAGCTCACTGGTCACCATAACAACATCCACCCGCAGCACGCGCTCCAGCAGGTATATTTCACTGGTCATCCCCAAAGCCAACACCTACTTTGGCCGCCTTTCCATACAGTTCTCTGCTGCCAATGACTGGAACGAATTGCAAAAATCGCTGAAGTTGCAGACTTCTATCTCCCTCACTAACTTTAAGCATCAGCTATCTGAGCAGCTTACCGACAGATGCAGCTGTACACAGCCCATCTGGAAATAGCCCATCCAATTACATACCTCATCCCCATATTGTTTTTATTAACTTTTTATTTTGCTCTTTTGCACACCAGTATTTCTACTTGCACATCATCATCTGCACATCTTTCCCTCCAGTGTTAATTTGCTAAATTGTAATTACTTCGCTACTATGGCCTATTTATTGCCTTACCTCCCTAATCTTACCTCATTTGCACACACGGTGTATAGATTTTTCTATTGTGCTATTGACTATACATTTGTCTATCTCATGTGTAACTCTGTGTTGTTGTTTTTGTCGCACTGCTTTGCTTTATCTTTTCCAGGTGTAACGGCCGTTGGTGGTGGAAGAAGGTGAGGACCAATGTGCAGCGTGGAAGTGTCCATCTTTTTAATAAAGTAAATGAACACTGAACAAAAACAACAAGGTGAATGCACGAAACAGTTCTGTCTGGTGCAGTTACAAACACTCAACAGAAAACAATCACCCACAACTCAAGGGTGAAAACAGGCTACCTAAGTATGGTTCTCAATCAGGGACAACGATTGACAGCTGCCTCTGACTGAGAACCATACCAGGCCAGGCACAGAAATCCCAGATCATAGAAAAAAGAATTCAGACTGCCCATCCCAACTCACGCCCTGACCATACTAAAACAAATAAAAAACAAAGGAACTATGGTCAGAACGTGACACCAGGTCGCAGTTGTAAATGAGATCTTGTTCTCAACTGGCCTACCTAGTTAAATAAAGGTGAAATAAAAAATAAATAAAAATAGCCTATGTTGCTATGTTGCTTGCTATGCTATTCCGTTTTCTGTTTAACTAGCTTACATAACATTGGGTATAATTTCACACAGTTTCATCATGATGATGTGTGTAGCCTGCAGCAAAAAGATTATAACCTACATAGCACATTATTGATTTGGTTAACTTTCACTGATGTGACATCATAAAGGTTTTCTGTGATTGTATTGACTAGGTCCTGAGCTCAGTAAGATGAATTTCCAATGCTGTAGGCTAACTTAAAAGACGTCTATATTCTGCTGATATTTTGTATCTTTTGTGATATATTGAGTCTTTTGGTGTGTCTTTTGCCTTGAATTAGCCAAGGAGGTTGTATGGTTCATTTGGTTCCTATTCTGAAAGTTTGATAAATTGTGCATAATGACATGTATATTTAATTGTGCAACAAATGTATTTAAGGTGTTAGACTCATGTACTGTATTTCAATACAAATTCAGGGGAACTTCTGAAATATTTTCGCGCACCCTCTGGCAATGGCTAGCATGACGAGCCATGTACCTCCTCAGTCACACAGGCTGTGTGAAATGATCTCGGAGCCTCAGGTGGAGAAGCCATCCACCTCCTCAGCCATACAGGTGTCTTCACAAATGTTGTCTGAGCCTGAGAATGAGGATGAAGACCCATTTGCTTCTTCAGGTGTGTTTGTACGCACACCCACGTGTGTGTGTGTGTATGTATGGGTACACGCACATGTGTTCATGTGTGCATCCCTGCATAACATAAACAAAATAACAAATTTTCGTTTTGCAAAGTTTTAAGTTTCCATATTGTAGGTAGCAATGATGATTTTATTATTACTGGGTATGTACAGTTGAAGTCGGAAGTTTACATACACCTTAGCCAAATATATTTCAACTCAGTTTTTCACAATTCTTGACATTTAATCCTAGTAGAAAGTCCCTGTTTTAGGTCAGTTAGGATCACCACTTTATTTTAAGAATGTGAAATGTCAGAATAATAGTAGAGAGAATGATTTATTTCAGCTTTTATTTCTTTCATCACATTCCCAGTGGGTCAGAAGTTTACATACACTCAATTAGTATTTGGAAGCATTGCCTTTAAATTGTTTAACTTGGGTCAAACGTTTTGGGGAGCCTTCCACAAGCTTCCCACAATAAATTGGGTGAATTTTGTCTCATTCCTCCTGACAGAGCTGGTGTAACTGTGTCAGGTTTGTAGGCCTCCTTGCTCGCACATGCGCTTTTTCAGTTCTGCCCACAAATTTTCTATAGGATTGAGGTCAGGGATTTGTGATGGCCACTCCAATACCTTGACTTTGTTGTCCTTAAGCCATTATGCCACAACTTTGGAAGGATGCTTGGGGTCATTGTCAATTTGGAAGACCCATTTGCGACCAAGCTTTAACTTCCTGACTGATGTCTTGAGATGTTGCTTCAATATATCCACATACATTTCCTCCCTCATGATGCCATCTATTTTGTGAAGTACACCAGTCCCTCCTGCAGGAAAGAACCCCCACAACATGATGCTGTCACCCGTGTGCTTCACGGTTGGGATGGTGTTCTTCGGCTTGCAAGCTTGCCACTTTTTCCTCCAAACATAACGATGGTCATTATGTCCAAACAGTTCTATTTTTGTTTCATCAGACCAGAGGACACTTCTCCAAAAAGTACGATCTTTGTCCCCATTTGCAGTTGCAAACCGTAGTCTGACTTTTTTTATGGCGGTTTTGGAGCAGTGGCTTCTTCCTTGCTGAGCGTCCTTTCAGGTTATGTCGATATAGGACTCGTTTTACTGTAGATATAGATTCTTTTGTACCTGTTTCCTCCAGGTCCTTTGATGTTGTTCTGGGATTGATTTGCACTTTTCGCACTAAAGTACGCTCATCTCTAGGAGACAGAACGCGTCTCCTTGTCACACCCTGACCATAATTTGCTTTGTATGTTTCTATGTTTTGGTTGGTCAGGGTGTGATCTGAGTGGGCATTCTATGTTACATGTCTAGTTTGTCTAGTTCTATGTTTGGCCTGATATGGTTCTCAATCAGAGGCAGGTGTTAGTCATTGTCTCTGATTGGGAACCATATTTAGGTAGTCTGTTTGGTGTTGGGTTTTGTGGGTGATTGTTCCTGTCTCTGTGTTTGCACCAGATAGGACTGTTTAGGTTTTCGCACATTTATTGTTTTGTTAGTTTATTCATGTAGAGTTCCTTTATTAAAGAACATGAATAACCACCACGCTGCATTTTGGTCCGCCTCTCGTTCACCACAAGAAAGCCGTTACACTCCTTACTGAGCGGTATGACGGCTGCGTGGTCCCATGTTGTTTATACTTCCGTACTATTGTTTGTACAGATGGACGTGGTACCTTCAGGTGTTTGGAAATTACTCCCAAGGATGAACCAGACTTGTGGAGGTCTACCATTTTTTTCTGCGGTCTTGGCTGATTTATTTTTATTTTCCCATGATGTCAAGCAAAGAGGCACTGAGTTTGAAGGTAGGCCTTAAAATACATTCACAGGTACACCTCCAATTGACTCTAATTATGTCAATTAGCCCATCAGAAGCTTCTAAAGCCATGACATAATTTTCTGGAATTTTCCAAGCTGTTTAAAGGCACAGTCAACTTTGTGTATGTAAACTTCTGAACCACTGGAATTGTGATACAGTGAATTATAAGTTAAATAATCTGTCTGTAAACAATTGTTGGAAAAATGACTTGGGTCATGCACAAAGTAGATGTCCTAACTGACTTGCCAAAACTATAGTATGTTAACAAGAATTTTGTGGAGTGATTGAAAAACAAGTTTAATGACTCCAACCTTTGTATGTAAACTTCTGACTTCAAATATATGTGGGATGTTCCACCAATATAAATGTTGTGAATGCCCATGTGCTCTCCATTAGAAATGCCTGTAGCAGCATCCCCACCAATCCTGCTGCTGAGGATGAACCACTGTCTACAGACCCCGCTGACAGAATTCAGACACAACTAGCTTGCAGAGGACTACGTGAGGTACCACCTAACTTTGTTTTCCCAAGGAATGAGACTGATGGAAGAAGTTGCCACCACCAGGATTTCAGGAAGCCCTACTGGAGTGGTGAAAATCTCCCTAGAAGTTGGTTGGTGTATTCTGAAAGAAACAACAGCTTCTTCTGTTTCTGCTGCAAACTATTTTCTAAGAAGAACATTTATTTAGCAAACTCAGGACTAACAGACTGGAAACATGCAAGTTATTTGCTGACTTCACCCGACAGCAGTCCAGAACACCAAAACTGCATGACAACATGGAAAGAACAGGCAACGAGGATCTAAAAAGAGGAAACCATTGATAAGCACAAGATGGCACTTATGGAAGCTGAGAGGATAAGATGGAGAGAGGTGTTGACACGTCTGACTGCTATTGTGCAATCTCTGGCAATTAGAAATCTGGAATTAAGGGGACACACAGAAACACTGTACTCTCCATCAAATGGAAATTTCCTCAAAGAGGTTGAACTGATGGCACAATTTGATCCAGCCATGAAAGCACACCTTAACCGTGGCCAAAAAGGTACCTCGAGTCACACCATCAGCTACCTGGGCCACCAAATGTAGAATGAACTCATTGATTTGTTGAGCAGCAAGGTCATTTCAATAATGGTGAGTGACATCAAGCTGGCAAAATGATTCTCTATCATTCTAGTTTGCACCTCAGATGTCAGCCACACTGGACAGTTGTTACTTGTGATTAGAATTGTGTCACTGAAGGAGGAGCCCCACATAAAGGAACATTTTATGGGGTTTTGGGGGGCATAGGAGTCCACGGGCCAACATTTGGCATCCCTGATTCTCAAAAGATTAGAGGATCTAAAAATTCCTTTTGAGGACTGCAGAGGACAGTCCTATGATAATGGGGCCAACATGAGAGGCAAAAACAAAGGTGTCCAAGCCAGACTCCTGGAAATGAATCCAAGAGCTCTATTTGTGCCATGTGGGGCTCACACATTGAACCTGGTTGTGGCTGATGCTGCTAAAAGTTCTGTCGATGCCACAGGTTACTTTGGCATCTTACACAAACCGTACACCTTGTTCTCAGCCTCCACACAGCGACGGGAAGGCAAGAAAGGTCAGGGTTTAGCTGGCACTTGTGTAATGTATTTGTGTGATATAGGATTTGTGCAGTTTAGTTTTATTTGTATGTTTTTTGTTAGCAATGGTGTAAAAGTGTTATAATTCGATAATCTTTTTATTCGTATTTATATACTACAATTTGTTTCTATTTATTTTTGTTACTTCTTTTTGATATTTATGAGTCTTATTTTTGTATATAGAAGCTGTTTAGAAGCCTTTTGGATCTAGACTTGGCGCTCCGTTACCGCTTGCCATGTGGTAGAGAACAGTCTATGACTAGGGTGGCTGGAGTCTGTGACAATTTTAGGGCCTTCCTCTGACACCGCCTGGTATAGAGGTCCTGGATGGCAGGAAGCTTGGCCCCAGTGATGTACTTGGCCGCACACACTACCCTCTGTAATGCCTTGCGGTCAGAGGCCAGGCAGTTGCCATACCAGGCAGTGATGCAACCCGTCAGGATGCTCTCAATGGTGCAGCTGTAGAAACTTTACAGGATCTCAGGACCCCTACCAAATCTTTTCAGTCTCCCGAGGGGGAATAGGTTTTGTCGTGCCCTCTTCATGACTGTCTTGGTGTTTTTGGACCATGTTAGTTTGTTGGCTATGTGGACGCCAAGGAACTTGAAGCTCTCAACCTGCTCCACTACAGCCCTGTCGGTGAGAATGGGGTCGGGCTCAGTCCTCCTTTTCCTGTAGTCCACAATCATCTCCTTTGTCTTGATCCCGTTGAGGGAGAGATTGTTGTCCTTGCACCACACGGTCAGAACTCTGACCTCCTAAATTAGGCTGCCTCGTCGTTGTCGGTGATCAGGCCTACCACTGTTGTGTCATCGGCAAACTTAATGATGGTGTTGGAGTTGTGCCTGGCCGTACAGTCAAGGGGTGAACAGGGAGTACAGGAGGATACTGAGCACACACCCCTGAGGGCACCCGTGTTGATGCTCAGCGTGACAGATGTGTTGTTACCTACCCTTACCACCTGGGGGCGGCCCATCAGGAAGTCCAGGATCTAGATGCAGAGTGAGGTGTTTAGTGAGTGAGCCCACTCCCTTGGCTGAGAAGCAACCACACACATGAATGGTCTCAGGATGCTTTACTGTTGGCATGACACAGGACTGATGGTAGCGCTCACCTTGTCTTCTCCGGACAAGCTTTTTTACGGATGCCCCAAACAATCCGAAATGGGATTCATCAGAGAAAATGACTTTACCCCAGGACTCAGCAGTCCAATCCCTGTACCTTTTGCTGAATATCAGTCTGTCCCTGATGTTTTTTCTGGAGAGAAGTGGCTTCTTTGCTGCCCTTCTTGACACCAGGCCATCCTCCAAAAGTCTTGGCCTCACTGTGCATACAGATGCACTCACACCTGCCTGCTGCCATTCCTGAGCAAGCTCTGTACTGGTGCTGCCCCGATCCCACAGCTGAATCAACTAGGAGACGGTCCTGGTGCTTGCTGGACTTTCTTGGGTGCCCTGAAGCCTTCTTCACAACAATTGAACCTCTCTCCTTGAAGTTCTTCATGATCCAATAAATGGTTGATTTAGGTGCAATCTTACTGGCAGCAATATCCTTGCCTGTGAAGCCCTTTTTGTGCAAAGCAATGATGACGGCACGTGTTTCCTTGCAGGTAACCATGGTAGACAGAGGAAGAACAATGATTCCAAGCACCACTCTCCTTTTGAAGCTTCCAGTCTGTCATTCGAACTCAATCAGCGTGACAGAGTGATCTCCAGCTTTGTCCTCGTCAACACTCACACCTGTGTTAACGAGAGAATCACTGACATGATGTCAGCTGGTCCTTTTGTGGCAGGGCTGAAATGCAGTGGAAATGTTTTTTGGGGATTCAGTTCATTTGCATGGCAAAGAGGGACTTTGCAATGAATTCTTAATTCAACATTCTGGAGTATATGCAAATTGCCATCATACAAACTGAGGCAGCAGACTTTGTGAAAATTAATGTTTGTGTCATTCTCAAAACTTTTGGCTACGACTGTACAGTCACTGCGGGGACGATGTCATCGATGCACTTATTGATGAAACCAGTGACTGGTCTACTCCTCAATGCCTTCGGAAGAATCCTTGAACATATTCCAATCTGTGCTAGCAAAACAGTCCTGTAGCTTAGCATCTGCTTCATCTGAGCACTTTTTTTTGAACGAGTCACTGGTGCTTCCTGCTTTAATTATGCTTGTAAGCACGAATCAGGAGGATAGAATTATGGTCAGATTTGCCAAATGGAGGGCGACGGAGAGCTTTGTACACTTCTCTGTGTGTGTTTGCATATTTAACATGCTGGTAGAAATGAGGTAAAACGGATTTAAGTTTCCCTGCATTAAAGTCCCTGATCACTAGGAGCACCGTATCTGGATGAGCGTTTTCCAGTTTGCTTATGGTCTTATACAGCTCATTGAGTGAGGTCTTAGTGCCAGCATCGGTTTGTGGTGGTAAATAGATAGCCACGACGAATATAGATGAAAACTCTCTCGGCACATAGTGTGGTCTCCAGCTTATCATGAGATACTCCACCTCAGGCGAGCAAAACCTTGAGACTTCCTTAGATATAGTGCACCAGCTGTTTACAAATATACATAGACCACCACCCATTGTCTTACCAGAGGTTGCTGTTCTATCCTGCCAATATCCTTATATGGAATTCCTCCTGTGCGAGATTGAGAAAGCATGAAAACGCTGGTGTAGACTATAACTGTCATTATATTAATGGTGTAGGCTAATATTATACTGCCATGCTGTATGATGTAATTAAAATCATATAGAAATCAGCTACAGTTGAAGTCAGAAGTTTACATACACCTGGGTTGGAGTCATTAAAACTAATTTTTCAACCACTCCACACATTTCTTGTTAACAAACTGTAGTTTTGGCAAGTCGGTTGTGACATCTACTTTGTGCATGACACAAGTCAGTTTTCCAACAAATGTTTACAGACAGATTATTTCACTTATAATTAACTGTATTCCAAATCCGGTGGGTCAGAAATGTACATACATTAAGTTGACTGTGCCTTTAAACAGCTTGGAAAATTCCAGAAAATGGGAATGGGAAAATCAAAAGAAATCAGCCAAGACCTCAGAAAAAAACATTGTAGACTTCCACAAGTCTGGTTCATCCTTGGGAGTAATTTCCAAACGCCTAAAGGTACCACGTTCATCTGTACAAACAATAGTATGCAAGTATAAACACCATGGGACCACGCAGCCGTCATACCGCTCAGGAAGGAGACGCATTCTGTCTCATAGAAATGAATGTACTTCGGTGTGAAAAGTGCAAATCAATCCCAGAACAACATCAAAGGACCTTGTGAAGATGCTGGAGGAAGCAGGTACAAAAGTATCTATATCCACAGTAAAATGAGTCCTATATCGACATAACCTGAATGGCCGCTCAGCAAGGAAGAAGCCACTGCTCCAAAACCGCCATAATAAAGCCAGACTACGGTTTGCAACTGCACATGGGGACAAAGGTCGTACCTTTTGGTACGGTATGTCCTCTGGTCTGATGAAACAAAAATAGAACTGTTTGGCCATAATGACCGTTGTTACGTTTGGAGATAAAAGGGGGAGACTTGCAAGCCAAAGAACACCATCCCAACCATGAAGCACGGGGGTGGCAGCATCATGTTGTGGGGGTGCTTTGCTGTAGGAGGGACTGGTGCACTTCACAAAATAGATGGCATCATGAGGGAGGAAAATTATGTGGATATATTGAAGCAGCATCTCAAGACACCAGTCAGGAAGTTAAAGCTTGGTAGCAAATGGGTCTTCCTAATGGACAATGACCCCAAGCATCCTTCCAAAGTTGTGGCAAAATGGCTTAAGGAAAACAAAGTCAAGGTATTGGAGTGGCCATCACAAAGCCCTGACCTCAATCATATAGAAAATCTGTGGGCAGAACTGAAAAAGCTTGTGCGAGCAAGGAGGCATACAACCCTGACTCAGTTACACCAGCTCTGTCAGGAGGAATGGGCCAAAATTCACCCAATTTATTGTTGGAAGCTTGTGGAAGGCTACCTGAAACGTTTGACCCAAGTTAAACAATTTAAAGGCAATGCTACCAAATACTAATTGAGTGTATGTACACTTCTGACCCACTGGGAATGTGATGAAAGAAATAAAAGCTGAAATAAATCATTCTCTCTACTATTATTCTGACATTTCACATTCTTAAAATAAAGTGGTGATCCTAACTGACCTAAGACAGGGAATTTTTAAAAACTGTGAAAAAGGAATTGTGAAAAACTGAGTTGAAATGTATTTGGCTAAGGTGTATGTAAACTTCCGACTTCAACTGTATATGACTTACCAACCAGATTTGTCAGTTCTTAGAATGCTTTAGATTTAGCGGCCTGTAATTATTCTATAATAAAACATATAGGCATTTTTTAAAGTAATTATAAGTGGGAAGCCTATTGTGTATGCCAAATGTCATCTATGGTGAGCTGTAAAACATATAGAGACAACTGCATTATAGGGAAATTGAAGTGTGCTGTTATTTGCACCAAAGAAATAGCACAGTCCGTCTGTATGAATGTATGAATGGGCATGCTACACATGACACTTTCCTCTGGTATTTGTTGAATAAATACATTTGAAAAAAATGCAATATAATTACCTGGGGGTAAATGACAATAATGAGCAACTCGGCGATGATATTGAGTATTTGGCAAATGTTTATCTAAAATATGCTAAATGTGTGTTTCATTGTCCAGTGGCTCCCCTCCATAGAGATGGTACAGCCTCCGTTCATTCATAAAAGTCTGTCAGAATATAAAAGGAGGGGCTTGCACACAAGTCTATCAGTTACCAGGTATAAACCTGGAATAGAAGCTGCTGAAGAAAAAAAAAATTTGACGAGAAGGGTGAACATTCTGTTTAGCTAAGGATTTTTTAAGACATGTTTCTCAACCCTGACTTCGATTCAATGTCTCGCTGTAGCACTGAATCTCCTGTTGGGGACACCCTGACGTACTATCAGAAGACACAAGACGACTCTATCTCCAGCTCCTCAGCTTCGCCATCAGAGAGTAATGCACAGGTATGAATCAATCAAGTGGTGATGCCTGTGATGCAATGATGTATAATATTCAGACGCAACGATGTCAACGATTATTAATTAAAATATGGTTGACTTTCATCATTTATCAGTGTTAATCTCTATTAACATTAATGTATGTGAAATATTAGTAGGAAATCATTGATATTGATGTATTTGTCGAAAATGCTGGGTGGGTAAATGATTCTACCATATTATTCCTATTATTATGATAAATACCCTCCTTCCTATTCCAGAAGAGTGAGATATTGAAAATGCAACACCCCACAGTGAGAGAGGATGAAAATTGTGTATATTATGATTTACACGTCCTCAGACCAAACATGTAGCATGTCGATGCAGCAGTTCATTGAGAAAAAGAAATCCATTCAGGAGCCTCCACAACATCTCTGCGTCAGTGTTGACGTCAGTAACAGTGATAAAGTCAAATATCGATCCAGGGGAGACTATTTTTAGATGGCTAGATATATTTTAAGAGAACCCATACATAGTGCACGCGGTGACAATAGAGCATAGAGTCACAGACATCCCCAATCCGAATGTGGTAATTGCCTTATGTCTCTGTTATTAGAATAAAATGTGTTTTAATGACACATTTTGCAGTAAAATAATTAAGCTAATTGTGATTTTTTTTTAAATCATCAGTGGTAAATGAACTTGTATCACTTTGCAGGAGCTCTGCCCAGACATGGATACACCAGCCACTCCATTTGTTCCAACAGTGACTGCAATTTCCACAACCCCGGATTTGCTATGGATGGTCCAGCCGACCATTATAACGTCTCTCTCCCCATCTCTGAGTAGCAAACAAACCAATGAAGCAAAGAGCTCTCACCAGTCAACACCCAAAGCGGGCGAGAGCAGGGGAAAAAACACTGGCAGAAAGGGGAAAGCCGAGCAGGTTAGAGCACTTTTCTGATTGCAAATCAAACAAAAAACATTAACTTGTGTAAACATCTAAATCAATATTAACAGTGCAGCAGCAGCAGCAGCAATGCATGCTCTCCAAAAGCAGTGTATTTGACTGTGTGCTGAGCTCAGGCAGTCCATTTGTATTCAGGTCACAGCGAGTCTGCAACAATGGTCTATTTTTAGACGCATTGCAGAGAAAGATGCTTTTGCTACACTCCAGAAGGGGATTTGGCAATGGAATGTAATGATATTAGGAGATGAAATGGACTGATTCTTCAAGGTGCAAGTGTTTTTCTCTGAACCCCACAGTTATCTCCAGAGGAAGAAGAGAAGAAGAGGGTGAGGAGAGAGAGAAATAAAATGGCTGCAGCCAAATGTCGCAACAGACGGAGGGAACTCACTGATTCACTGCAAACTGTAAGTTAAACCTTAGAAATCATGTTAATCACAGTACCATCATTTTAAACAGTAATCTATGGTTATGATTTAGATTTCCTGTGTTATTTTTTGGGGATATTTTCGAAGGAGACTGATCAGCTGGAGGAAGACAAAGCAGCTCTGCAGACAGAGATAGCCAACCTCCTCAAAGAGAAAGAGAGGCTGGAATTTGTCCTCGCTACTCATAAACCTGTGTGCCAAATTACAGAAGAATTGGATTCCATCTTCCAGGAGCCCAGTAGGTCTCCAGACCTCCCCCCCAGCCCGGAGGGGGGTAAACTCCCTGAGGACAGTGCTCAGGAAGCCCCCTCGCTCCAGGACATGGACATCCTCAATGACACGTCCACAGCCATCTCTGGAAACTCCAACATCCTACTCTGTGCCAGTATTGAAGTGAACATCTGTGACCTTGAGCCCTCTTTGGACATGAAGGAGGGTCTCCTGGACAATCTGCTGCCCAGCATGGAGGAGGAAGTCCCCACAGAGACTGCCCACTCTGTCCCAGATATTGACCTGAGTGGCTCTCTTGGGGTTACGGACTGGGAAACCCTGTACAAATCTGTGTCTAATGACCTAGAGCCCTTGAGCACTCCTGTTGTGACCTCCACCCCCACATGTAGCAGCTACCTGTCCGTTTTCACATTCTCCTGTCCTGATCTTGACTCCTTTGGAGTGGGGTTTGATGGTCGCAAAAGTGGAGGGGGCAAGGCTGAATCTGTTGATATCCTCAACTCTCCAACCCTGTTGGCCTTATAATGTAAGCATAGGGAGTTGATTGGTTTATCACTTTAGTTGGTTTTCCTGACTGTGATAGGCTATCAGAGACTTTCTGTGGTTTCAGCACTTCAGTTTTATTATTACACTCATTAAATGTTTTTGACTAAGCAAGTATAAACTTCTTCCAGATACAATTGATATAGCTAAGAGCATGGCTATACACTTTACTGATAGGGAGTAAGTATGTTCTGGTTTTAAACGCATGCAGAGGAATTCCAAATAATTGTCATATTTCATATATGTTTGATCTGGTACTAGATCTATGCTGTATTGTGGAATTGACTGTACGGTTTTGTGCTTCAATGGGAATAGTATATCAATAGCTATGAATGTTGTGTTATAGTTCAAGTATACATCCATGTTCGGTAGGTACATACCTCAACGTCATCAACTGTGATTTGACCTCATTGTTACAATGTTTAGAGTTTTCAATGAAAACATCCAGTGCTATATTTATCAAGATGTAAATTATGATAATTTATTTTTTTACCTTCAATTTTGACTTGTTTGTCAAGTTAAAGTAAAATGAGCATCGATTGCTGATTGATACATTTTCAAATTAAATATTAATTCAAAGTGATGTTGGGTGCTTTATTGAATACTAAATATTAAATCACTCATACCAGCTAGTGTCACTCCATTGAGTTTAACAATTAATGTATATATTTTTTCAGATAAGACAAATTATATGGTCACCAGAAAATCTATTGAACAAAAATATAAATGCAACATGTAAAGTGTTGGTCCCCTGTTTCATGAGCTGAAATAAAATATCCCAGACATTTTCCATACGCACAAAATGCTTATTTTTCTAAAATGTTGTGCACAAATTAGTTTACATCCCTGTTAGTAAGCATTTCTCATTTGCCAAGATATTCCATCCACCTGACAGGTGTGGCATATCAAGAAGCTGATTAAACAGCAGGATCATGACACAGAGGCACCTTGTGCTGGGCACAATAAAATGCCACTCATAAATTAGCAGTTTTGTCAAACAACACAATGCCACCGATGTCTCACGTTTTGAGGGAGCATGCAGGAATGTCCACAAGAGCTGTTGCCAGATAATTGAACGTTCATTTCTCTACCATAAGCCGCCTCCAACATCGTTTGAGAGATTTTGGCAGTACGTCCAACCAGCCTCACAACCGCAGACCACATGTAACCACGCTAGCCCAGGACAGCCACTTCTTCACCTGCTGGATTGTACGAGACCAATACTGAGGAGTACTTCTGTCTGTAATGAAAGCCCTTTTGTGGGGAAAAACTCATTCTGATTGGTTGCCCTCCCAGGCCCACCCATGGCTGAGCCCCTGCCCAGTCATCTGAAATCCATAGATTAGGGCCTAAATAATTTATTTCAATTGACTGATTTCCTTCTATGAACTGTAACTCAGTAAAATCGTTGAAATTGTTGCAAGTTGCGTTTATATTTTTTTCACTATGGAAACAACTCGCATTGAATTTGATTTGGATGTTCCTCTTGTTAGTAGGTCCTCTTGTTAATTATTGTAGAAAAGTAGATAAAAGTCTCTCTCTCCTCTCTGTGTGTCCTTTTTCTGTGTGTGGAATAGAAAGTGAGAGTGTGAGTGAATTAAACAAGACTGGTGTTTATAAAAGGCAATATTGTCAGGTATTAATCCCAATTGAGGTGTGTGGGCTGACAACATGGTCTATCCTGCTCTGCTCTGCACTTGGTTAGTCGGGTGGTTTGTTTTCTGGTTTCTAGGGGAGGAGCGGATAGGATTTCCCCACTTCTTCCCCCCACTTTAACGTCTAGTTGGCATAACTGATAATTTCCGCATTCCCAAATCCTCCCAGATAGAGCTAACTATTTAAACGGGCCGATGCAACGATTTCCACTTTTTAAAATCTACTGTCGACCTTCAGCTGACCAGAAGAAAGGACAACTGTTGCACTCGGAATCAAAGTCAGGTAATAGACAGCTTCGTAGTCGAGAAACATTGATTACACTGGGGCTCCACGCTGGATGAGTTGCCAGTGTGAGCAGAGCAGCCCATTAACTTTTCAGTGGATCATTGTGCACAATCCTTGCATTTGTGCAATCCCGTTCTTTCGTTCTCTTTGGTCTGGGCAGCACTGCACTGTAAAAATGTATGTATATTATAAACGTTATTCCTGAGACACAACTTTTACACTCAATGCTTTTCTTTTGTTTGGGATGCACGCTTGCAAGGTTGCAGTCCTACACGTTTATTCAACCCAATAAACAAGTCGTTCCCTACAACTTTATTGGTCCTGAACGAATATGACTTATTAAGAACATCCTTCATAACATGTAGTATAACATTGATCTAGCACTTGTCTTAGGTGTATTTGCTCGAGTGTCTTCGTTTCATCACTGCAAAAGTCAGTTACGTAACATGCATGCCTTACTGAAGAATAACTTCCGCTTTAAAAATGAGTCATGGTGACTCAGAAGTGTATCATTATTAACCGAGGTTTGCTTTTCTTGTTTCTTTGTAACTACGGGCTTTCAAGAGTGTTACAATAACGTGATGGAATTTTGACAATGTATCAATGTAGTATTACAATGTTACTTACATTTGATTTCACACTGTAGGTCTGCCTATGTTACACTAAATATTTTTCTTACTTCGATTTATCACGTAGCCTAGTCCAAAAAAATGGCTTCTAATAAACAGTTTCATTAAGCAACAATTCAGTGACTTTTAGGTTACTGAATGTACTTTTACCCAGATTTTAGCAGAGATGCAGAGAAGTATATTTAGGTTTTTTTTTAAAAGAATTATCAGTCAGGAGGATACAGTGCCTTCAGAATGTATTCTTGCCCCTTGACTACAGCATACATTCTAAATTAATTAAATTAAATAGATGTTTTTTTTTTAAAATGTTTGCACATTAATTGACAATTAAATTCAGAAATATCTAATTTACTTAAGTATTCACACCCCTGAGTCAATACATGCTAGAATCACCTTTGGCAGTATTTTGGGGGTAAGTCTCTAAGAGCTTTGCACACCTGGATTGTACAATATTTACATTACGTTTCGTATTCAGGACAAAAAGTTAATTTCTTTGCCTTTACTTTTTGTGTCTTATTGCAAACAGGATGCATGTTTTGGAATATTTTTATTCTGTACAGGCTTCCTTCTTTTCACTTATTTAGGTTAGTATTGTGGAGTAACTACAATGTTGTTGATCCATCCTCAGGTTTCTCCTATCACAGCCATTAAACTCTGTAACTGTTTTAAAATCACCATTGGCCTCATGGTGAAATCCGAGGTTTGCTTCCTCTCCGGCAACTCAATTAGGAAGGACGCCTGTATCTTTGTAGTTACTCAGTGTATTGATACACCATCCAAAGTGTAATTAATAACTTCACCATGCCCAAAGGTACACTACCGTTCAAAAGTTTGGGGTCACTTACAAATGTCCTTGTTTTGGAAAGAAAGCAAAAAAAAATAAAAGTCCATTAAAATAACATCAAATTGATCAGAAATACAGTGTAGACATTGTTAATGTTGTAAATTACTATTGTAGCTGGAAACGGCTGATTTTTTTAATGGAATATCTACATAGGCGTACAGAGGTCCATTATTAGCAACCGTCACTCCTGTGTTCCAATGGCATGTTGTGTTAGCTAATCCAAGTTTATCATTTTAAAAGGCTAATTGATCATTAGAAAACCCCTTTGCAAGTATGTTAGCACAGATGAAAACTGTTGTCCTGATTAAAAAATCAATAAAACTGGCCTTCTTTAGACTAGTTAAGTATCTGGAGCATCAGAATTTGTGGGTTCGATTACAGGCTCAAAATGGCCAGAAACAAATAACTTTCTTCTGAAACTCGTCAATCTATTCTTGTTCTCAGAAATGAAGGCTATTCCATGCGAGAAATTGCCAAGAAACTGAAGATCTCGTACAACACTGTATACTACTCCCTTCACAGAACAGCGCAAACTGGCACTAACCAGAATAGAAAGAGGAGTGGGAGGCCCCGGTGCACAACTGAGCAAGAGGACAAGTACATTGGAGTGTCTAGTTTGAGAAACAGATGCCTCACAAGTCCTCAACTGGCAGCTTCATTAAATAGTACCCGCAAAACACCAGTCTCAACATCAACAGTGAAGATGCGACTCCGGGATGCTGGCCTTCTAGGCAGAGTTGCAAAGAAAAAGCCATATCTCAGACTAGCCAATAAAAAGAAAATATTAAGATGGGCAAATGAACAGACACTGGACAGAGGAAGATTGTTATGGACAGACAAAACTAAGTTGGGTGAGGTGTTCGGATCACAAAGAAGAACATTTGTGAGACGCAGAAAAAATGAAAAATGTTGGAGGAGTGCTTGACGCCATCTGTCAAGCATGGTGGAGGCAATGTGATGGTCTGGGGGATGCTTTGGTGGTGGTAAAGTGGGAGATTTGTACAGGGTAAAAGGGACCTTGAAGAAGGAAGGCTGTCACTCCATTTTTTGCAACGCCATGCCATACCCTGTGGGCAGCGTGTAATTGGAGCCAATTTCCTTCTACAACAGGACAATGACCCAAAGCACTGCTCCAAACTATGCAATAACTATTTAGGGAAGAAGCAGTCAGCTGGTATTCTGTCTATAATGGAGTGGCCAGCACAGTCACCGGATCTCAACCCTATTGAGCTGTTGTGGGAGCAGCTTGACCGTGTGGTACGTAAGAAGTCCCCATCAAGCCAATCCAACTTGTGGGAGAGGCTTCAGGAAGCATGGGGTGAAATCTCTTCAGATTACCTCAACAAATTGACAACTAGAATGCCAAAGGTCTGTAAGGCTGGATTCTTTGACGAAAGCAAAGTTTGAAGGACACAATTATTATTTCAATTAAAATCATTATTTATAACCTTGTCAATGTCTTGACTCTATTTCCTACTCATTTTGCAACTAATTTCATGTATGTTTTCATGTAAATCAAGGAAACGTCTAAGTGACCACAAACTTTTGAACTGTAGTGTATATTCAATGTCTGCTTTTTCCCCCATTTACCAATAGGTGCCCTTCTTTGCGAACCAGTGGAAAACATAATTAGTCTTAGTGGTCGAATTTGTGCTTGAAGTTCACTGCTCAACTGAGGGACCTTACAGATAATTGTATGTGTGGGATACAGAGATGAGGTAGTCATTTAGAAATCATGTTAAACGCTATTATTGCAAATTCTTTAGGCTTGCCATAACAAAAGGGTTGAATGCTTATTGACTCAGGACATTTCTGCTTTTAATTTTTTATTAATTTGTAAACATTTCTGAAAACATAATTACACGTTGACATTATGAGGTATTGTGCATAGATCAGTGACACAACATCTCAATGTAATATGTATTAAATTCAGCCTTCAACACAACAAAATGTAGAAAAAGTCAAGGGGTGTGAGTACTTTCTGAAGGCAATGTATACTGTGCTCTGAAGATATTTGCATATTGTTCATTTGACATTTTTTTACATAAAGCACATTCTTATATCTTTGTTTTTTCAGATTCAGAGTGTTTAATAGTCACATGTACAGGGGTTGCAGATATGATTGCAGGGTACAGTGAAAATCTAAGTCTCCAAGCTCCAACATGCAGGGCTAAGTTAAATAAAACCTTCAAGCAATACACTCACCTTAAATGTGAGTGGATTATTTATCTTTATGGGGAGGTTACCATACTAAAGTCACCACAAAGGTCTTTGTCATCATGTAGCTTCAAAACTAAAGTCATAACAACACTGTTGTCTTATAATACCAGAGGAGTTCCACATGCTACTTTCATACTTTTGTGCCTAGTACTTTTGTTTTTGAGGAACTTTCGAACTGTAACTCATTTTACGCAGAGGCAAAATTATGGATAGTTGCTTGTGTTTATAGATTTTAAAAAGGGTTTCAGTCCAGTACAATCAAAATGTGCACTACACAGCAAACATGGAATCACGTTTTGCACATAAGGTAAAGCAGCGGTTTTGCTGAGACATACCAATATTTATTATGTTATGTAAACTGAGAGGACCAGATTTTCATCTATAAAGCCAAATTGGGTTGTATCTGTGCAGTAGTAATGATTTAGGAGTGACTTTGTTGAACATAATTAGCTGCAGAAGGAGGCCAAATGGCAGCTGTTGGTAGATTTAATGCTGCACATTGGGGCAGTTAGGAGGTGGTTGAGGAAGGGGTCAGGTACAGTAGATAGGGGTGGAGTATTGTGGAGTGAAACAGGCTACACACTTGCATGGAAACATGCAAAAACCTCAAATCACTTGTCTTGGTACCGTGCCCAGAATAAGATTATTGGCCTACTTTGCTTGGGTCCCATTTGTTGGAACTCAACATTGTACAACTAGACAGGATAGGTCCTGACTGTATAGTCATTGAAGGAAACCTTCAGTATTTACATTTACTGGGGGTAAGGTCAGAGATCAGTGTAGGTGATCCTGTATCAATATATCCTGGTGTGTAGTTGGTATCTGTATTACACTCTTGCTAGCTTTCAAACAAAGGGAACACTGTTTCTGTTCTGTTTATTTTTCCTCATCATTCACTCTGGCTATCCTGCTGGGCTCATAAGTCATTTATTTTTTGAGATTTTGGAGAATACTGTGTATTCAGCGCAAATGGGTAAACTATTATGATTCTTTATTAATATTGTATCCCAGTGGTGACCTGGTGGGGTTGTGAGTGAGTACTTATTTTCACACGTGCCTCTGAATCCAATTCCATCTATAATGTGGTGGGAAATGTGAATGAGTGTGGGCAAATGAAATTAGACAGCCGTCTTGTCTGTAGCGTTCTTTGGCTCGGATATTCTTGGGAGAGTTGATGTAGCAAGCTGTTGTCCCTGGCTACCTCTCTCCAGGCACCTTCTCTTTGATTTTAGCGCTCGCTGATTTTCATGCCAACCTCTGCATTGAATATTTGGCTGATGTAAGCTTATAAATGAGTGAGGCAAAAATGAGTAGAATCAAGAAAGGAGTTCTCAAACAGTTATAGATGTACAAATGTACAATGCTTCTGTTTAAACAGACTTTTGAGACTCTGTTAGGTGAGCTACAGTGTAATATACCGTATCTGTCATCCTACCAAATTAATTACTTGCTACTCACCTGGGAATAAAGGCAGATGTCTTTGCATAACGTATATTACTACAGTTATAAACAAAAGATTTACAGGGAAGACTCAATGTAGTGTTGATGTAGATATTGTATAGTGTCCGTTTAGTCAGACAAAATAGAAGAAGGGTTTGGCGAAGAACCTTTATCAGGGGACCAGGGTTGGCTACATTGTCCTGAGCACCCGTAGCCACATTCCACTTCCCTGATATGGAGAAAATAACTCATATGGAGGAAACATGGGCAACGGGTGTTTCTTGGCAAGGGCTGGCTGCAGCTCTCCTTGGGATAAAGGGGAATGTGTCTGAGTCTACTTTTGTGCTGGGCTATGTGCTTCTCTCTTGGCCTCCTCGGGAATGAAAAAGAAAAACATAGATCTGTGCCAAGACCTATGTAAATGGGAGTATACATACATTCCAGAAAAAAAGAGATGAAATAATAAAATGTCCTAATGGGAGACAGCCTCGGCCTCCTGCTCTGTAACAGGCCAACAATTCATTAGAGAGAGCTGCCAGGGAGACCAGGTGCACCCTGGGAAATGCCTCCTTCAAGCCCTTTAGCAGACTTAAATGAAAGTAGAGCAATTAATGATCTGTCTTCTATACCAAAACCACAAGCAGGTTTGAGATGTGAATGCTTGGGGTAAAATGGATTCAGATCTTTAACTCTGGTATAGCTATTGCCTGAAGCCAACGGAAGTTTATTCTCCATGCTGAATCTGCATTTGCCTCCCTCTTTGACAATTCCTAGAATGTGAACACATTCTGACCATTATGATTGGTCCCAGAAACCAATGGATTGGGCCAGAGCTGGTCTTCATGATGATTATCAACTTTGATACTCTGGTTAGATTTGTTAGAGACGATCCAATCGCTGATAATTTTATTTTGTACAACGCCCCTCATTTTCAAGTCACGCAAACAACTTGTAGGATGGTAGTTTCATGAATGTAGCGATCAGTAGAGCAGCAGAATTAAATATTCAGAGGTGATGAATCGTACATCTCAAAACATGTGGTGTTTATTTTCTTCTCAACGTATTTTCCTATCCATTTGTCCCTTTCCCTATAAGCTGTGGTCACAGCCGGATCTAACATGATGCCGGGACCAATCCCAGATCCCCTGGTGACAGCGGGCTCCCTGCCCAGCCTGGGTCCCCTGGCAGGGATCCCCTCCACCACGCTGACTGACCAGCTCAAATACGCCGACCTCCGGGAACTGGGGTCCATGCTCTCTCCACTGCACTTCTTGGGCAAGCTAGGGAAGAGGCCCCTAAACATCAAAACAGAAGTGAGAATGAAAGTTGTTTTAGTTCTTGAAAATGTTGTGAGAAGTTCAAATTCAGACATCTTTCAGGTAATTTTACTGTTTACGGCTCACTCTTTTGATGTTTTGACTTTTCTTACCATCACAGAAATTTGTAGAAAACATAGGCAATGTTATTTCCCAGAGCACAGAGGGACTTCAGTATCTACTTAATGTTGACCAGGGGCATCACCTAGTGGACAGAATTATCATTAAAACAAACAATCTACTTTTCGATGGTTTCCCACACTTGAAACATAATTGCTGGGTCCATTTTCCACCTTAAGTTCTATTTTAAAGCATGTTTGCATTTCCCCTCAATGTAGAGAGATGAGGAAGAGGACAGGAGGAAACGAAGGAGAGAGAAAAACAAAGTTGCAGCAGCACGCTGTAGAAACAAAAAGAAGGAGAGGACAGACTATCTACAAAGGGTGAGAGGGAGGTTTTTCTTTAATGAAATGTATAGATCTCCATTCTTCTAAGAATAGGTAATGATCTTATCCTTCCTTCCTTCCTCATGCACACTATGTCTCAGGAATCAGAGAGACTAGAGGTGATGAACTCTGACCTCAAAGCCCAGATCGAGGAGCTGAAGCATGAGCGGCAGCAGCTGATCATCATGTTGAATCACCACCGCCCAACGTGCATCGTAAGAACAGACAGCGTCAAGACCCCTGAAAGCGAAGTCAACCCCTTGCTGGAGCACCTGGAGGGGAAGTGATGTCACAGGACTCAGAGCAGCAGTGTCACAGTTACAGTTTACAGTGAAGCTCCACTCCGGTCAGCTAGCAGCACTTCAATACCTCTGGGTTCTTGGCTTAGAGGAGAACCAGCTAAGCACTCCTGCCTGGAGCCAGAGAGCCTTTAAACACAAAGGTGACCCAATGTGATTGGACTTTGTGCTGGCAGTTAAATGCAATTGTTTAGATTTTTTGTTTTGTTATTGTTGTTGTTATTAAGGGCCCCATAGTCCCAGCCACTATCACTATAAATAAATTTAATTGAATAAATGGCTAAATGCAGCTTGGTGAGCAATACTCCACCGTTCCAAGGCCCCAAGGCTCTCAGGCCCCTAGGCACAGTCAGAGCTGTATTTTTTGTTTATACATATGTGTACTGGTTATGTACACGGATGTTTTTTTGAATATGATTTTGTCTTTGTATTATGCCTTCGATGGCAGACCGGTTGAACCGCTTTCTTTTTTTTGGCGCAGGCGTCATATGCACATAACCTACAGTATATATTGACTGTTTACATTGTAGTTGGTCTGTTATTGTTACTTTCAAATATGGTTCTGATTTGTATACTCACTATACATTATATGTATCATTTGACATACTGAACAAAAATATAAAACGCAACATGCAACAATTTCAAATATTTTACTGAGTTACAGCTCAGATGAGGAAATCAGTCAATTGAAATAAATGATTTAGGTCCTAATCTATGGATTTCACATCAGTGGGAATACAGATGGTCACAGATACCTTAAAAAAAAATTGGGCCTCACAATGGGCCTCAGGATCTCGTCACGCTATTTCTGTGAATTCAAATTGCCATTGATAAAATCGTGTTCGTTGGCCGTAGCTTATGCCTGCCTGCCCATACCTTAACCCCACCGCCACCATAGGGCACTCTGTTCACAACGTTGACATCAGCAAACCGCTCGCCCACACAATGCCATACACGTGGTCTGTGGTTGTGAGGCCGGTTGGACGTACTGCCAAATTCTACTACGTTGGAGGCGGCTTATGGTAGAGAAATTAACATTAAATTCTCTGGCAGCAACTTTGGTGGACATTCCTGCAATCAGCATGCCAATTGCATGCTCCTTCAAAATTTGAGACATCGGTGGCATTGTGTTGTGTGACAAAACAGCACATTTTAGTGTGGACTTTTATTGTCCCCAACACAAGGGGCACCTATGTAATGTTCATGCTGTTTAATCAGGGATGTAAACAAATTTGTGCACAACATTTTTGAGAAATAATATTTTTGTGCGTATGGAACATTTCTGGAATATTTTATTTCAGCTCATGAAACATAGGACCAACATGTTACATGTTGAGTTTATATTTTTGTTCAGTGGTATAAGCTATCACAACGTGATACATTTTGTATTTATATTACAAATAAATACAGTTTCTTTTCTCCTTGGCTTTTGTTGTGATTTAGAACTGTGAACAGCATTTCAAATTGTAATTTCCTTATTCATCATACTATTTGATCTGTGATATTAATAATGCCATTACAAAAATCCTAGTTGGAAGCGATATCATACCCTGACATCACAACATTACTATAAGCTAATTTAAATACATCTGAGGATTTGTCTATGAGGTCATTTAAATCAGCTGCTTGATTTGATCACTTGACTCTTTTTCATTCATTTATTAACAGGGTCCATTTTGTGTAACTCATCTGGTGGCAGATATTCATACAGGTGCACGTGTCTTGGCATTCAATGGTCCACCTGACCTGTATGTGTGTTGCGCCACAGCAATACTACCTCTTGAACTATTCCAATCCAAAACTTGCATTTCACATACCAACATATTGGACTAGTTATTCAAGGTACTCCTATATTTCTATCCTATTTTAGATCTAATCTAGATTAAACATGATGTCACATATTTAATATGACATGCACCATCTCAGACAGTAGAAGTTATAAACCCTTCCTTACCATGTAGATAACATTTAAAGGCTGGTCTTGATAATGCCCACAGAAAACAGTGATGATGATTTTATTATTACTGGGTATGTACAGTTGAAGTTGGAAGTTTACTTACACCTCAGCCAAACACAGTTAAACTCAGTTTTTCACAATTCCTGACATTTAATCCTAGTAAAAAAATTCCCTGTCTTAGGTCAGTTAGGATCACCACTTTATTTTAAGAAGGTGAAATGTCAGAATAATAGTAGAGATAATTATTTATTTCAGCTTCTATTTCTTTCATCACATTCCCAGTGGGTCAGAAGTTTACATACACTCAATTAGTATTTGGTAGCATTGCCTTCAAATTGTTTAACTTGGGTCAAACATTTTGGGTAGTCTTCCACAAGCTTCCCACAATAAGTTGGGTGAATTTTGGCCCATTCCTCCTGACAGAGCTGGTGTAACTGAGTCAGGGTTGTATGCCTCCTTGCTCGCACTCTTTTTCAGTTCTGCCCACAAATGTTCTATAGGATTGAGGTCAGGGCTTTGTGATGGCCTCTCCAATACCTTGACTTTGTTGTCCTTAAGCCATTTTGCCACAACTCAAAAGACCCATTTGCAACCAAGCTTTAACTTCCTGACTGATGTCTTGAGATGTTGCTTCAATATATTCACATAATTTTCCATCCTCATGATGCAATCTATTTTGGAAGTGCACCAGCCCCTCCTGCAGCAAAGCACCCTACAACATGATGCTGCCATCCTCGTGCTTCACGGTTGGGATGGTGTTCTTCGGCTTGCAAGCCTCCCCCTTTTTCCTCCAAACATAACGATGGACATTATGGCCAAACAGTTCTATTTTTGTTTCATCAGACCAAAGGACATTTCTTCAAAAAGTATGATCTTTGGCCCCATGTGCAGTTGCAAACCGTAGTCTGGCTTTTTTTATGGTGGTTTTGGAGCAGTGGCTTCTTCCTTGCTGAGCGGCCATTCAGGTTATGTCGATATAGGACTCATTTTACTGTGGATATAGATACTTTTGTATCTGTTTCCTCCAGCATCTTCACAAGGTCCTTTGCTGTTCTAAGATTTATTTGCACTTTTTGCACCACAGTACGTTCATCTCTAGGAGACAGAACGAGTCTCATTCCTGAGTGGTATGATGGCTGCGTGGTCCCATGGTGTTTATACTTGCATACTATTGTTTGTACAGATGAACGTGGTACCTTCAGGCGTTTGGAAATTGCTCCCAAGGATGAACCAGACTTGTGGAGGTCTACACATTTTTTTCTGAGGTCTTGGCTGATTTCATTTGATTTTCCCATGATGTCAAGCAAAGAGGCACTGAGTTTGAAGGTAGGCCTTTAAATACATTCACAGGTACACCTCCAATTGACTCAAATTATGTCAATTAGCCCATCAGAAGCTTCTAAAGCCATTACATAATTTTCTGGAATTTTCCAAGCTGTTTAAATTCACAGTCAACTTAGTGTATGTAAACTTCTGACCCACTGGAATTGTGATACAGTGAATTATAAGTGAAATAATCTGTCTGTAAACAATTGTTGGAAAAATGACTTGTGTCATGGACAAAGTAGATGACCAAACCGACTTGCCAAAAAACCGACATAAGTGTATGTAAACTTCTGACTTCAACTGTATATTTCTATTTTAAAAGAAAATACTAGAATTTACAAAAAAGTTCAGATTAGGCCAGCACATGCAGCACTCATAATTCTGATCAACAGAATTAATTTACAAAGGGATTAACAGTCCCAAAGAAAAAAGGAATGTCATTGCCCACTAACCAACAGTGCGAAATGGCATCATACCATTTAATTAATACACAAACATTGTGCCAGATTCGTGAATTATACCGTGTCTTTCTTTAATTTCGTGCATTTTTTAATGGGCCTAATTGTAAAAACGTGATAACGTTAAAAAAAAAAAAAAAAACTTTTAATTTGGCATGAACACAACCAGTGATTATGTTTTCATCTTGTCAAACAAATCAATTAAAAAAGTAAGCTACCTGTGCATGTTTGTCCACTCTAAAAGAATTCCAGCATCCAAATATTGCACTGTGCGCGCCATTTGATGAACTGAAAGAGACATTTACAAAACACCAAGTTGCCTGAATTAATTGATGCGTCTTGCTGACAAAATTATTATTTTGTAGAAAGAAAATGTGGTACACTTGAAAAGGGGCTGAAATACGAGACTGTCCGGGATGACAAATGTAGCCATATGGAAAAAAATTGTTCGGTGATTTGAAAAGTCATAGTCAATCGGTCGATACTATAATAAAACTATTAGCAAAGGTGTTCATTTTTAATTTACATTCTGTAGAAACTATGAGAATAGAAAGGTTAAGAAATGTTATAAAACATCACAGCACAGTAGAAAAATATATGGCAGCTAGAAACTGAATGGTCTTCAGAGATAGATGGGAGGGGTTGACAGTAGCTGAAGGCTTGGACTTAAAACAAACACAAGATAACTAATGTAAAATATACTGTCCATGAAATGTATGCATTGCATATAAATAAACTGGAAGTAGAAGCCAACGTATTGTTGTCCATGAGTTTACTCCAATTTGGGGAGGGGTGGTATGGTTAGAGGAGAATAAAAACGGAAATTGCATTTACATAAGTATTCAGACCCTTTACTCAGTACTTTGTTGAAGTACCTTTGGCAGAGATTACAGCCTTGAGTCTTCCTGGGTATGACCCTACAAGTTTGACACACCTGTATTTGTGGAGTTTCTCCCATTCTTCTCTGCAGATCCTCTCAAGCTCTATCAGGTTGGATGGGGAGCGTCAATACACAACTATTTTCAGGTCTCTCCAGACATGTTCGTTCGTGTTCAATTCCGGACTCTGGCTGGCCCACTCAAAGACATTCAAAGACTTGTCCCGAAGCCACTCCTGCATTGTCTTGGCTGTGTGCTTAGGGTTGTTGTCCTGTAGGAAGGTGAACCTTCGCCCCAGTCTGAGGTCCTGAGCAGGTTATCATCAAAAATCTCTCTGTACTTTGCTCCGTTCACCTTTTCCTCAATCCTGACTAGTCTCCCAGTCTCTGCTGCTGACAAACACCCCCACAGCATGATGCTGCCCCATAGGGATGGTGCCAGGTTTCCTCCAGATGTGATGCTTGGCACTCAGGCCAAAGAGTTCAATCTTTGTTTCATCAGACTAGAGAATCTTGTTTCTCATGGTCAGAGTCTTTAAGTGCCTTTTTGGCAAACTCCAAGTGGGCTGTCATGTGCCTTTTACTGAGGAGTGGCTTCCCGCCTGGCCACTACCATAAAGGCCTGATTGGTGTCCTTCTGGAATGTTCTCCCATCTCTACAGAGGAACTCTGGAGCTTCGTCAGAGTGACAATCGAGATCTTGATCACCTCCCTGACCAAGGCCCTTCTCCCTCTATTGCTCAGTTTGGCAAGGAGGCCAGCAAGAGCCTTGGTGGTTCTAAACTTTTTTCATTCCATTTAAGAATGAAGGAGGCCACTGTGTTCTTAGGCACCTTCAATGCTGCAGAAATGTTTTGGTACCCTTCCCCAGATCTGTTTCTCGACACAATCCTGTCGCAGAGCTCTATGGACAATTCCTTCGACCTCATGGCTTGGTTTTTGGTCTGATGTGCACTGTCAACTGTGGGACCTTATATAGACGGGTGTGTCCCTTTACAAATAATATCCTACAATTGAATTGACCACAGGTAGACTCCAATTAAGTTTTAGAAACATCTCAAGGATGGTCAATGGAAACAGAATGCACCTGAGCTCAATTTCGAGTCTCATAGCAAAGGGTCTGAATACTTATGTAAATAAGGTATTTCTGTTTTTAACAAATTTGCAAACATTGCTAAAAACCTGTTTTCACTTTGTCATTATGGGGTATTGTGTGAGGAGGAAAAACAATTAAACAATTAATTCCAATCATGACAGAATATCCCACCAATCAAGGACCAAGCAGCGTGTACGGGAGGATAAAGTAAGTTGGACCTGGGAGGAATTCTGGGGAGGAACCCTTCCTTGTAGAAAATCGCAGAAAGATCAGGAAGGACAGCGATGACGCCGGGGGCCGCGGCCACAGAAACCCCAAGATTTGGGGGGGGGGGGGGGGGGGGGCACATGGGGTGGTCGACTGAGCAGCGGGGAGTGCCAGAGACAGTTTGGGAGTCGGTGGAGGAATTCAATGAAAGATGCCAGAGAGAGGAGGTAGCGAGGAGTATGCTGTAGCGCAGGCGGTGCCATTGGCACCATTTCGGTGCCATTGGCGCCGGCTTCACACACCAGTGCGCCTTCTCAGCCTGGTACGTCCTGTGCCGGTTCCTCGCACTCGCCCTGAAGAGCGAGTCATTAGTCCAGTGCCATCTGTGCCAGCTCCCCGCCCTCGCCCTGAAGAGCCAGAGACCGTCAGGGAGGCAATGGAGAAGTTGGGAGAGCGAAGGAGGAGAGAGATGTTAGTCAGGTGTGTTCTGCACAACATTCGACCTGATTAGCCTGTCAGCAGCCTGCTGAAAAATGTGCCGGCTCCACGCATCTGGCCTCCAGTCCGCCTCCCCAGCCCGGTACGTCCTGTGCCGGCTCCCCGCACTCGTCCTGAAGTACGTGCCATCAATCCAGTGCCACCTGTGCCGACTCCACGCACCAAGGCCTCCAGTGCGCCTCCTCAGCACGGTACGTCCTGTGCCGGCTCCCCGCACTCACCCTGAAGCGCGTGCCATCAGTCCGGCGCAACCTGTGCCGGCTCCACGCACAAGGTCTCCAGTGCGCCTCCCCAGCCCGGTGTGTCCTGTGCCAGCTCCCCGCACTCGCCCTGAAGAGCGTGTCACCAATCCGGTGCCACCTGTGCCGGCTCCACGCACTCGACCTGAGGAGTGTGTCATCAGTCCAGTGCAACCTGCTCCGATGCCCAGTCCAGGCACGGCGTCCAGTCCTGCTCCAAGGCCGGATCCTTCCTCTGCGCCGGTGCCCAGTCCAGGCACGGTGTCCAGTCCTGCTCCATGGCAGGAGCCTTCCTCTGCGCAGGTGCCCAGTCCAGGCATGGCATCCAGTCCCGCTCCATGGCAGGAGCCTTCCCCTGTGCGGGTGCCCGGTCCAGGCACAGGAGCCTTCCTCTGTGCCGGTGCCCAGCCCAGGCACGACGTCCAGTCCCACTCCATGGCAGGAGTCTTCCTCTGCGCCGGTGCTCCCATCCAGGCACGGCGTCCAGTTCCGCACCAAGGCTGGAGCCTTCCTCTGCGCCGGTGCCCAGTCCAGGCACGGTGTCCAACCCAGCTCCATGGCCGGAGCCCTCCTCTGCGTCGGTACCCAGTCCAGGCACAGCATCCAGTACTGCTCCATGGCTGGAGCCTTCCTCTGCGCCGATGCCCGGTCAAAGCACAGCGTTCAGCCCGGCACCATGGCCAGATCCGGGGTCTGGGCTGGGGCTACGACCCGCACCGTAGCCGCCACCGACACTAGTCACCCCCCTAACCCCCCATTTTGGTTTCTGTCTTTGTGGCCGGAGTCCGCACCTTTGTGGGGGGGCCATAGACCATAGAGAGCCCTTGGTTCTCCATGGTGTTGACTAGGGGGTGTTCTAGTCGATGCATTTCTATGTTGGTGCTCTTAGTATGGTTCCCAATTACAGGCAGCTGATATTCGTTGTCTCTAGTTGGGGATCATACCTGCATTTGTGGGATATTGTTTTGTTTATTTCACTAATAAAATATGTGTAACTCGAATCACACTGCGCCTTGGTCCGTCTATGATAGCAATCGTGACAGAAGGAGGCTTTGTTGCGAAATAGGAAGCCGATTCTAGATTTAATATTAGATTGGAGATGTTTAATATGAGTCTGGAAGGGTACTACACAAAACACAGGGTAGAAACCCAAACAAGAGAGCGAGGAGTACCTCGAATTAATATACACAAAAGCACAATGATTATCACACGGGACGAGACCGTAATCATCTGCACAATATACGTGGCACGAAAGCCAAAACAACATAGCACAGGTCCAACGGACATTGGAAGAATAATCGACAGAACAATAATAAACAAAGGGCACATTTATACAATTACTAATCAGTGGGAATAGGGACCAGGTGTGCTTAATGACAGTTCTGGAGGGTTTAAACACAGAGGTGACACAGAGGTGGGGGTGTTCGTTTATTTAAGATTTTTAACAAGATTTGAAATATATTTACCAATGTAGCAGTACAAATTGCATTTTAAACAAATAGGAGAATGGTTAAATTAGCATTATTTAGAGACCTCCCCCCAAACTGTGTGTCAACTGTTGCAATATGTGTGCACAATGTTTGCGTATCCATTGTATTCATTGTCACATTTAACAAGAAACATGCTCGTAAGAAGGGTCATTAACATAGTACCCATATGCTTAGGCTACTGTAATCATATTGTTCCGTCATTCACGTCGCATGCCGAAGTCTTCCTTATCATTGTTTTAACTTACATCAGGGGGAGTTAGAGTTTGGACACCACGTGGTGTTATAATAAAAGGATTGGAATTTCTCTCAGAGCAAGAGTGCTATTACGGACATATTCGGGACATTGTTATGTTAAGATAAACATAGGCTTTGTGCATGGTTTCCTATTTCAAGTTATTTATCACTTGTTTTATATCATTATTTAATAATGATAGCAATTTAACAAGATATTCTAAATATATTTATATATATACTGGTTTTATATTTGTTTTTTAATAGTTAGTTAGACTAAGATATGTTTCACCCTGCATTTTGACGTTAGTTTAACATTTAAAACGTTTTAATTAAGTTGTTGCGTGTTAGCCTACACTGCATGCAAATTTTGAATAATACATACTTGTTTAAGTTGCAGTTTCTGCGAAGACTAAACTAACAGTACGCACAGGTACAAAGGGCAGGTAACAGAAAAAGTGTCTCAATATGGGCGACAACCCTGACTTTGATGATGAAGAAATTAAAGAAGAGAACATTTGTCTGGATCTGGGAAAAACGAACCCTTCCAAATCCGTGGACTTGGAGGAACAAATCGAATGCACGAGCATCCCGAATGTGAACAAGGACAATACAACTACTACGCATTTATACAAAAGGAGATGGGTGATGGTGTTCCTTTTCAGCTCTTATTCCCTGTGCAACGCATTTCAATGGATCCAATACGGAATAATTAACAATATTTTTATGAAATTCTACCATGTGGACTCTTTTGCCATCGACTGGATGTCAATGATCTATATGTTGACATATATTCCCTTTATATGGCCTGTATCCTGGCTTTTGGACAAAAAGGGACTGCGGCTCATAGCATTGATGGCTACCGCCATTAATTGCCTTGGGACATGGATCAAGGTGGCCAGCGTCAAGCAAAACCTATTTTGGGTGACCATGCTTGGACAATTCGCAGGCTCCCTATCACAGGTATTCATCCTTGGGATGCCTTCCCGCCTAGCATCGGTTTGGTTTGGCTCTGAAGAGGTGTCCACCGCCTGTTCCATCGGCGTATTTGGGAATCAGGTCAGTTTATTCCACATCACGCAAAGGTACCCCATTAAGTGAAAACTGTGGCGATTTATGATTCATTATTTATTTTGATTTTAATTCGCAACAAATATTGATTTGTTGATCCAAAAAGAGTGCCCATAAACGGCAATGCCGTTTGCGACAATTGGAGAGACATTACGCATTACGCACATGGGTAACCCGATTACTATATATGATGTTTTCAAAAAGGTTGGTCTTGGACAGTTTATTTAACTGTCGTTTATAGATTTGAGATCTTAGATAGTTAATATGAAATAGGTCGACAGTATGGCATGACCAATGGCTATCAAGAGATTATCCTTACTAGTTGTGGTATTTTAGATTCAGAAGTTGTTTTGATGATACATTGAAAATGGTTAAAGAAGTTAGGGTATAGCCTAGAGCAATTCATATGCATTCAGAAATGGAGATACTGTAATTCTGGAATGGACACCTTTTGGCGAGGATGCATCCTCTTTTAATAAATGTCTGACACAGTGGTCAACATCTGAAACTGAGTATGTACAGCATCTGAAACTGAGTATGTACAACCTCTCTTACTGGACGAAATTGATCTTCTTTTCTCCCTCAAAATGCCCCATTATTAATCAAATTCGGGATTGGGTAGTCGACCCCTAAATGCAATAGGTAATGTGTACGATTATACCACTGCAATAGGCCTGTATTCAGTATCCAGCTATGTTGAAGCCAAACCACGAATTGGAGGCCAGTTGGGATTTACAATGTTGGGATTTATTATAATCCTTAATGATCAATTTATGTTCAGGCACGTCTATTATAATCCCCAATAATCAATTTATTAAAAATAATGGTCAAATTACCTCTGAGCATGGGGTTGACCATTAATAAACAAACCAGGACACGTGTCTGAGTGATTGTCCTCCATTTATCAGCCCTTGGATGCACAATTTCCACACCACTGATATAGCCAAATGAAAATATATTCAGAGATCAGATTTAGTGCGATTTGATGAGATGCGCTGCATAGTATTCTCGTTTAGAGCTTGATATTGCTGGTCCTTTTATAGATGAATTAATCCAGCCGTATAGTGAGTTACATGCATAGTGACAAGCATGTCCTAAAAACTGAATTGAGATGATTTTCTTTGGCGGTTTCACATGGCAAGGAGGAGCACTGCTCCAACAAAGTAGCTTTCCAATTTCCAAGCAATCACAGTTTTAGTCAGCCTTTTTGCTGGATTATCTCCTTTCAGAGCTCACTTTTGTATGGAATATTGTTTTCTTCTGACTAGCCTACTTTGTTCTGACTAAAGTAGCCCTTTGTGATTAAGTGTTTGAGATCATGAAAATGAAATACTGAACATGCTGTTTGAGCTTAGTTACTTAGCCAGTAAAGCTTTGAACTCGGATTAACATTTTTGTAGTATTTTTTTTAGGTGTGTGTGTGTGTGTAGTGCATTGAGCAGGATGAGAAGTTTTTTCTCCTGGAAAGTCAACTCTACATCTCGCCAATCCCCTCCCTGCAAACCTATCCAAAAAGACTCCTTGGGATGTAGCCTTTTCTGTAAGGATGATCTCTTTGAATATGTACACTTCGTACAAAAAACTCCACTCTCAAATTTGAAATGTATTCAGACTGAAACTGAAATTAAAGGTTATACCCTAATGCTAACTTGAATATTGCAACATACAAATACGAAACTCACACCACAGGAAAATGATTTTTTTTCTCAAATTGCAGCATGTTTAAATATGTCATCACCAATAGCCTAACTATCAAATATACAACATTGAGCATCTCTATAGCTGAATGATGCACAATCATTTTCAGAAGGATTTCTGTTATGTTTCTAACATAACTCGATGGACCTTTCACGATTGGCGAGGTTTCGTGAGAATTCTGTCACGACAGCAATTTATGGAAATGAAAGAAAAACAGATAAAAAATAGAAAAATATAAAGACGAGTAAGGGGGAAATTACGTGGTACAATTCGGCGATCTTTTGCTATTACTGTGTATGCATCTGTACAGTAGGCTACATTTAATCACGCACTTAATGCATTGATCAAGGTATACTAAATCATCGCTCTTTAAATAAGTATTTATGTAATGTAAAAAATAAAATAAAAATATAAGTGTGTCCTCCTATATAATATAAGTGTTTTTGTTTTTTGATATCCAATTGGTAGTTAGTCTTTTCCCATCGCTGCAACTCACGTATGGATTTGGGAGAGGCGAAGGTCTAGAGCAGGGGTGTCAAACTCAAATACCCAGTGGGCCAAAATGTAAAACCTGAACAAAGTCACGGGCCAACATTGAACAAATTAACCTTTTAATATGGACCCAAACAAGTTTTGCTTTAACATTGAATATGGAACAAGCATCGCTTATTACCATACAATATATAATTTAATAGTGGAGACATGCAAAATCGAATTTCAAATGAAAAAACACATCAATGGCATTCATTTATTAAATAAATAAAATGTAAATAAAAATGGTATGCCTCTTTTCTATTTGCAGCCTTCTGATTTAAATACCAAAATAAACTTTTTCCACTGGCTAATAATTTTACAAATAAAATGATAATAAATCAATCAACCATTCAAGCCCATGCCTTGTAGCAAGAAAAAGTGCATCAAGAAAACGTTAATTATTGCACACTGGTCTAATCTGATGTGCCCAAGCCAGATACCTGGCATCTCTTCTTGGATGCTAGTTCATCAATGTCTGGGCTCAAGCTCTGAGCTGAAGAAATCCTCAGTATCGAGCGAAGATGTTCATCAGTCAGACGTCTCCTGTGAGTTGTTTTGGTCATCTTCATCGAGGAGAAAAGTTGCTCGCATAGATAAGTGCTGCCGAACATGGAGAGCATCTGAGCAGCTTGGGTGCGGAGCTGAGGCATTGTGTCAGGGATGAACCGTGGAAACTGTGCGGCGCCCACAGCATCATACTTTGACTTCAGCGTGTCGTTGCACTGGAGTTCAATCAGCTCCATTTGGATGTTGGTTGGTGCATTTTCCACATCAACTGCGAAGGGATTACTAAGCAGTTCAAACTTGCATTTCTGGGCATCGAAGTCGGCAAATCGCCGGCTAAACTCAGCGGCGAGAACATTGAGTTTTTCAGCAAACTGTGCGCATGGGAACACGGCGGTAGAGATCTGCGCTTTTATGGATTGGCAGCAGGGAAAATGGCAAGGGTTTTCTTGCAGCATCTGATTCTCCCACAGGCACAGTTTAGTTTTGAAGGCCCTCACTGCAGCGTACATGTCTGTGATCCTCGCTTTGTGATGTGGCTTTTTTAAACATATTCTGTTGTGAAACCAAACTTCTTTTCATCTCCTCTACTTTCTGGCTCCTTTGAGTCATGTCCAGGTCCTTGTATTTGTCATGGTGTTTCGTTTCATAGTGTCGTCTAATGTTGTACTCCTTACTTACAGCCACGTTGAATCCACAAACAAGACAAACAGGTTTGTCTTTTACATATGTAAACAGATATTCTGCCTCCCACTTGTCCAGAAAGCTCCTGTTTTCTGCCTTTCTTTTCGCCATTTTTGGGAAGGGTTAGCTCGCTGACAGTTGTAGCGTCTATGTTGCTATGACTACTGTCACAGAGGAGAGAGCATTTCTGGGTCCTGTCCTGATTGGCGCGCAAAAACAGCAGAGCATTATGGGATTCGTAGTATTAGTGGTGAATGCGCTGTATAATACCGGCGGGCCAGCTCTAGTAGTAATTTGGTATTGTCTCGCGGGCCAAATATAATTACCCCGCGGGCCAAATTTGGCCCACGGGCCAGAGTTTGACACCCATGGTCTAGAGCCATGCGTCCTCGGAAACACTACCCTGCCAAACTGCACTGCTTCTTCACACAATGCACAGAAGCCAGCCACACCAACGTGTCGGAGGAAACACCGTACAACTGGCGACTGAAGTCAACTTGCAAGCGCACAACCCGCCACAGATGGGACAAGAACATCCCGGTCAGCCAAACCCTCCCCTAACCCGGACGACGCTGGGCAAATTTTGCGCCGCCTCATTGGTCTCCCGGTCACGACACGGGATCGTACCCGAGTCTCTAGTGACACCTCAAGCGCTGCAGCGCAGTGCCTTTGACCGCCCCTCTACTGTTTATATGGAAATCAACAAAAATATTTTATGAAATAAATACTTTTTGTTCAAATGGAAATATAGGCATAGATTTATATTAATTTGATGTAATACCGTAAATATGTCAATGGCTAGATTATATCGAAAGAGACTTAAAATACACTTTGCAAAATACAGTGCCTTGCGAAAGTATTCGGCCCCCTTGAACTTTGCGACCTTTTGCCACATTTCAGGCTTCAAACATAAAGATATAAAAATGTATTATTTCGTGAAGAATCAACAACAAGTGGGACACAATCGTGAAGTGGAACGACATTTATTGGATATTTCAAACTTTTTTAACAAATCAAAAACTGAAAAATTGGGCGTGCAAAATTATTCAGCCCCCTTAAGTTAATACTTTGTAGCGCCACCTTTTGCTGCGATTACAGCTGTAAGTCGCTTGGGGTATGTCTCTATCAGTTTTGCACATCGAGAGACTGAATTTTTTTCCCATTCCTCCTTGCAAAACAGCTCGAGCTCAGTGAAGTTGGATGGAGAGCATTTGTGAACAGCAGTTTTCAGTTCTTTCCACAGATTCTCGATTGGATTCAGGTCTGGACTTTGACTTGGCCATTCTAACACCTGGATATGTTTATTTTTGAACCATTCCATTGTAGATTTTGCTTTATGTTTTGGATCATTGTCTTGTTGGATGACAAATCTCCGTCCCAGTCTCAGGTCTTTTGCAGACTCCATCAGGTTTTCTTCCAGAATGGTCCTGTATTTGGCTCCATCCATCTTCCCATCAATTTTAACCATCTTCCCTGTCCCTGCTGAAGAAAAGCAGGCCCAAACCATGATGCTGCCACCACCATGTTTGACAGTGGTGATGGTGTGTTCAGGGTGATGAGCTGTGTTGCTTTTACGCCAAACATAACGTTTTGCATTGTTGCCAAAAAGTTCAATTTTGGTTTCATCTGACCAGAGCACCTTCTTCCACATGTTTGGTGTGTCTCCCAGGTGGCTTGTGGCAAACTTTAAACAACACTTTTTATGGATATCTTTAAGAAATGGCTTTCTTCTTGCCACTCTTCCATAAAGGCCAGATTTGTGCAATATACGACTGATTGTTGTCCTATGGACAGAGTCTCCCACCTCAGCTGTAGATCTCTGCAGTTCATCCAGAGTGATCATGGGCCTCTTGGCTGCATCTCTGATCAGTCTTCTCCTTGTAGGAGCTGAAAGTTTAGAGGGACGGCCAGGTCTTGGTAGATTTGCAGTGGTCTGATACTCCTTCCATTTCAATATTATCGCTTGCACAGGGCTCCTTGGGATGTTTAAAGCTTGGGAAATCTTTTTGTATCCAAATCCGGCTTTAAACTTCTTCACAACAGTATCTCGGACCTGCCTGGTGTGTTCCTTGTTCTTCATGATGCTCTCTGTGCTTTTGACGGACCTCTGAGACTATCACAGTGCAGGTGCATTTATACGGAGACTTGATTACACACAGGTGGATTGTATTTATCATCATTAGTCATATAGGTCAACATTGGATCATTCAGAGATCCTCACTGAACTTCTGGAGAGAGTTTGCTGCACTGAAAGTAAAGGGACCGAATAATTTTGCACGCCCAATTTTTCAGTTTTTGATTTGTTAAAAAAGTTTGAAATATCCAATAAATGTCGTTCCACTTCATGATTGTGTCCCACTTGTTGTTGATTCTTCACAAAAAAATACAGTTTTATATCTTTATGTTTGAAGCCTGAAATGTGGCAAAAGGTCGCAAAGTTCAAGGGGGCCGAATACTTTCGCAAGGCACTGTATGACCTATATGACATATAAGTCCTATTTCAAATGGCAGAAAGGAACGATTTTTCTTAAGCTTAATAGTAGCATTACTTTAAGAACAATCTTTAAATGACCTATTTGGAATGCATTTTTAGTTTTGGTTTCAGTTTACATAAAGATGATGCTGTTAGTGGGGCTTGCTTTGTTCATTCCTGGTCCACTAAATGTTTGCATTCAGCAGGGGTGTAGGACTTGGGGACCTGGGAAACACTCTTCATGCACTTTGATACCGGTTACTTTTTCGTAGAAGGTTAGGGGAATTTATGCAGTAGGTTAGGAGAATTCACGTAGTAGGTTCTGATAATTCATGTAGCAGGTTAGGAGAATTCACGTAACAGGTTAATAGGTTAAGGTTAGGAAAAGGGTTAGGGTTAGGGTTAGCAACAGTGGTGGTTGATGATATTTAAGATGAGGGAGGACAATATTATTTAAAAAAATTATGAGCATGGCCTTATTTCTATTACAGCTTATTGGATGACTATAATTCATATTCCATTCACCCAGCTCAATGTAGCATCGATAGCTTTAGGCTACAACATGATACTCAAATTTTCCTATACCCATCATGAAGTTGCTACAACCTAGCCTACAGAATGACAGTTTACAACATATGTGCACAGGTCGAGAGAAAAGGTGACAGATAGTGACACATTCAATATCGCCTTGCATACTCTTGCCTGTATCTATCTGATCTAGGGTGTATCTAGTGATCAACAGTTGCAAACAAGAGTTTCTATTAGACAAATTCAGGTATGTTTATGCCTGTTTGCTTCCGTTTAAGATAAGTTTTTCAACAGAATGAATACACCACTGATCACATGCAAACACAGTTCACATTCATAGCAGCGACATACAAACCGCATGATCACTTTGCTCGTATAATTCCTTCTCGCATCTACGTGCTCTCCTCCTCTCACCTTTTTCCTTCGCTTGTGGACTTCAGTGCACAACACGTCATCTTTCTGTGACCAGGCTTAAAAAACATTTCCAAGCCAAACCTTCATATCATAACTGCTACACACAGCCTAAATCATTGTCACCATATTAGCTAATGTCATAGTCAACATAGCTAGTAGAACTAACGAGTTAGTAAACCACCTACACTCATGCAGTACAGTGTACAGTCAGCAAGCAGTTACACCGGCGGGCCCCAATGGGAATAAATGAAGAAAATCAAAAGCTTACCTTGACTTGGAACAGTGTTGGATAGCCATCGCCAGCTAACTAACATAGCATCCCTCTCTGTTTGAGCTGGGTGTTTGATTAGGCTAAACTAGCTAACTGCATTCTTGTGGCAGGTAGCCTAGCAGTTAGAGTGTTGGGCCAGTAACTGAAAAATTGCTGGTTCAAATCCCAGAGCTGACAAGGGGAAAACATCTATCAATGTGCCCTTGAGCAAGGTACTTAACCATAATTGCTCCTGTCAGTCGCTCTGGATAAGAGTGTCTGCTAAATTACTGAAATGTAATTAGCTAGTTAAGTATAAAAAACATTTTTTTTAGCTCTCTCTTGCTTCTCCACACATTTTAAAGAAATTAATTTGTTCTAAACTGTTCAACTATTGTCTTTCTCTTTGAGTCAACTACTCACTACATTTTATGCACTGCAGTGCTAGCTATCTGTAGCGTATGCTTTCAGTATTATATTAATTCTCCTATCTTTTGATTGGGTGGACAACATGTCAGTTCATGCTGCAAGAGCTCTGATAGGTTGGAGGACGTCCTCCAGGTGTTGTCATACTTACTGTGTAAGTCTATGGAAGGGAGTGAGAACTAAGAGCCTCCTAGGTTTTGTATTGAAGTCAATGTACTCAGATGACGGAAACTATTTGTCCTCTGGCTACACCATGGTGCTACGCTACACAGTGCTGTTGAGGCTACTGTAGACCTTCATTGCAAAACAGTGTGTTTAGTTCTCCTGAGTGGCTCAGCGGTCTAAGGTACTGCATCTCAGTGTTAGAGGCATCACTACAGACCCTGGTTTTATCACAACCGGCAATGATTGGGAGTCCCATAGGGCAGCTCACAATTGGCCCAGCGTTGTCCATGTTAGGGGAAGGTTTGACTGGGGTAGGCCGTCATTGTAGAATAAGAATCTGTTCTTAACTTCATTTTTTTTTAAATAAATTATTTGGTGACATTACTATTTTTAGTATAGTTTAATATAAAAAGGATAACTTTTTTAATGTTTCACTGTTTTTATTTTTATGAAATTCCCTGATTAGGATGGTCCTCCTCTTCCTCCTCTGAGGAGCCTCCACTGGTTAGCAAAAATACTCTCCTAACCTGCTAAGAAAATCACTTTGTATTGAGGTGGAGTGAAAAAAGTGTGTCCCTGTAGGACATAGCAGAGACTGTAGGGGCAGTATACCATTGTAATTTCCCACTGTGCAGCGTGGTCAGGAGGAATGGACGTGGGAGGACATTCTGAATGGTAAAGGATCCTGGACGTGGGAGGAGATCCTGGCTGGGAGGGATCGCCTCCCATGGAAGCAGATGGAGGCAGCAAGGAGGGAGCAACTATACAAGGGGTCACGGCTAGCACGGAAGCCCGAGAGGCAGCTCTCCCCCCAAAAATGTGGGGGGCACATGGGGAGATTGGCGGAGTCAGGGTTTAGACCTGAGCCAACTCCCCGTGCTTACCGTGGGGAGCATGTGACCGGTCGGGCACCGTGTTATGCGGTGATGCGCACCATGTCTCCAGTGCTCAGTCACAGCCCGGTGCACTATATTCCAGCTCCCCGCATTGGCTGGGCTAGAGTGGGCATCCAGCCAGGACGGATGGTGCCGGCTCAGCGCTCCTGGCCTCCAGTGCGTCTCCCCAGTCCGTCCACGTACGAAGCCTCCAGTGATGATCCATGGCCCGAAGCCTCCAGTGTTACGCCCTGATCTTAGAGAGCCTTTTATTTCTAGGTTTTTGGTTAGGTCAGGGTGTGATTAGGGTGGGCATTCTAGGTTTTCTGTTTCTATGTTTTCTATTTCTTTGTTGTTTTTGCCATGTGTTGTTCCCAATCAGAGGCAGCTGTCTATCGTTGTCTCTGATTGGGGATCATATATAAGTTGGTAATTTCCGTTTGGGTTTTGTGGGGAGTTATTTTCTGTTTAGCTGTTTTGTTTGCCTGACAGAACTGTGCGCTTTCGTTTTTCTACTTTGTTATTTTGTTGAGGTGTTCAGCTTTATTAATAATCATGAACGCCTACCACACTGCACATTGGTCTCCTTCTTCAACCTACGAGAGTCGTTACAAACCTTCTCAGTAAACCAAGTACCCACAGACTTTCTTCCTCCGTTCTAAGGGATGGTTCATTCATTTTAGAGAAGTAGAGGTGTACTTATGTTTTGAACCACAACATGCTGATTCCTGGTATTGGGTTGGTCCTGTCTATTCTTATGGGTAATCTCTCCTTTGCACTGGACTCTTGTCCCTCATGGCGTGTGTATGTCATGTGGTAGAGAAAGACCGGTAAATAACAAAACGTTAACTTGTCACAGATACAGACCGCCCACAAAGGAGGTACCTCTGTTCCTCTCTTAGCTGTTAAATGCTACAAAGGGCAGAGGTACAAGGCAGAATGAGCATTAGCTTGCAGCGAGAATTATAACACGACTGGGTGGATGGCAATGCAAAGGCTAATAAGGCTGGGGCAGATGCGTCCACTGGTCTGATGTGGGAGAACCTGCAGGAACCTGCCGAACTGACACTTCTAATGTGCCCAGTACTTCCCACTTACTAAGTCTGTGGGAAATCAAAGTAACATCATTTACTAAGTGTATGAATACTGACAATTATTATTTATTTTTTAAACCTTTATTTAACTAGGCAAGTCAGTTAAGAACAAATTCATATTTACAATGACGGCCTACCAGGGAACAGTTGATTAACTGCCTTGTTCAGGGGCAGAATGACAGATTTTTACCTTGTCAGCTCAGGGATTCGAGCCAGCAACCTTTCAGATACTGGCCTAATGCTCTAACCACTGGGCTACCTGCCGCCCCGAACTTATGTGATACTTACAGCTTAGTCTACATTCAAAGTAGTCAGACAAATCTTTGTTTTTGATCTCCTGTTTCATATCCCACATACAGTGTTTTAACCCTGTCTGCTCTGTGGTTTTTAAATGTGAAACATTTAAGATAATTGTTACATAAAGAAAGAAAATATGTGGCCATATGATAAATAGTGAACCCAGGATTACAGGAACGATGTGATGACAGCTAAATTTGGTAAAGAATCCTCCTGTACATGGTCCATATTAGTTAAGCAAACACCATACATATTGGAGACTCGGCTCCTACTTGTAAATCAGGTCGTTTAATTTGACATCTTCTTCGCAACAGATTCATCTGAGGGTCGTTATGGAAATGTAACATATTTCAATCAATATAGTTTCAATAAAACCTCTCACTTTTGGAAAGGGAGAACGGGAGGAGGCCCTATGAACAAGTGATACGACTCTAACTACAGTTGAAGTCAGGCTGATGATTTTTATAGTATTGTTCAAATGATTTCTGTTACGTTTGTGTGTGGTTTGTTCTTCTAGCCTGGGGGATGGCGGGTGACTTCTACTACTCGAAGCGTCTGGTTTCGAGCTCCTATGACTTAGGTAAATTAACTGTACAGCAATAAGATTATAACCTTGAGAATGCTGTCTTCATGGCAAGCGTTACTTGAAGGTCAAGTTAGTAGGTGATGTTGTGAAGGGCGTGTGTGATTATTTGTTTTCAACAGGACCTTAGGATAGTGCAGTTCAAACATATTATGACAGAAGACATAGTCAGACTGATCTGCACAAATGCAACAACAGGCGATATCAAAATGTTCCGCGTCACTACAGTCACGGGTTTGATCCCAGGCTGTGTCGCAGCCAGCCACATCCGTGAGACACATGAGGCAGCGCACAATTGGACAAGCGATACAAAGGAAATACAAATACATTTACCTGTGGGCCGGATTTGGCCTGCTGCCCACCTAATGGGGAACCCTGCACTAGAACTATCTCTCAGCACATTCTAAGTTGCTTTGACAATTCTTGTGGTCATGCAGATACAGTATTTGTAGGTGACCCAGAATACCTTTTGGCTCTGGGTACTCTATGTAACCCTTGGGGAAAGCCTTGGATATGGATAGTGTTGACCAGCCTGAAGCCCCTGTCATCATTCATGGGAAGTTTAATGGTCTGACACATACTATGGAGTACCACACAAATGCCCTCCAACCTCTGAAGTCAAACAGTTCATTTTTCTTTCAATAGAGTCTCACGCAGTCAGAGCTTACTGTAAATACTTCATACCGTTCATTGTTAAGCATGTTTATTGTTCTTTGACTCAATCCCACCTTCAGTTCCTTTGCTTTTATGTAGATCAAAGACCATTTTGTTTTGCTCTTAATATTAACAATGACCTATTTTTCGCATAGTTATTTTAACCTCTGGCTCTGATACCCCTCCTACTGCTTTAAAGTTTGACATTATTTTCATTCAAACTAACGTTTCATGTAGAAGCTGATAGAATCAGGACTTCTATTTAAGTGATAATGCCGGAGCAGCCAGTGTTTGGAGGATATATTGGCACATGTGTTCTTTATTCATACTATTTCATCCTTCCACAAGATGTAGTACCGACACAAATCTAGGGTTGCTAGAGACACGAGCAGAGTCGTTCAGTCTTTTTGTTCTGTTGTGTCATGCCTAAGAACAGCCCGTATGACAAAACATTTATTTTTACTGCTCTAATTATGTTGGTAACCAGTTTATAATAGCAACAAGGCCCGTTGGGGGTTTGTGATATATTTCCAATATACCACGGCTAAAGGCTGTGTCCAGGCACTCTGCACTGCGTCGTGCATAAGAACAGCCCTTAGCCGTGTTATATTGGCCATATACATCACCCCTTCGGGCCTTCTTGCTTAAACATAGCGTGGAAATTGAATGGTATTTCAGAAGTTGTTTTGAAAAGGTTGATTTGAGGAACATGTTAAAAGGTCTATTGTACTGCATTAAGATGGACTGGTACCAACCTTTTCTTTTAGAAAGTATGAAATCTATGAAATGTATATTCTTGAACCAAATGATGGAGATTGAACAAAGATCACACTTCAGTTATTCTGTTGTAGGAATGCTGATCTTTAAAATGCTCCTGTGAGTCTGTTACTAAGCTATCCCTCAGGTAAGTTCATCTAAGTTATAGTGATGTAGTGGTGAACAACGTCAACACCAGTATTGACATTTTGTGCAGTGAATTCCCTAGAGGGTAGTTGCAGGTTAAGAGTGTCCCCAGCAACCATGAGGAAGCAGCATGCTGGGAAGGTGATGGGGAGATGTCACACTCTGGTCCTCCTTCGAGGAGCATGCCTCTGTCATCTCTTGACCTTGTCTCACATTCACCTTTCCCCTAGAGTTATGGGACCCTGTCTGATGTCCTTTCTGGAATGTTGAGGCTCTAGGAAGATGAGGACATGGGCACATGTAGTATTCAAATTTGGAAAGTTTAGCAACCCTCAATGTCCAAAAACCACTACAATTGTTGCCAGACAGTGGGGAGAGGGGGAACATAGGCCAGTTGACAAGGGATTGTGAAAGACGCAAAGACACTTTATTTATTTATTTACTGTCACTCTAACAACTATCAAGCAGTATAGCCACATAGGACTGTTTAAACATTTCATGCTTTACTTAACGTTATAGTTTGTTTATATGTTTCCCCTTAATAGCATTGCTTTGTATGTGTGTGGAGGTGTGATGGCAGGAGTCATTGACTGATCGTGTATTTTTGTCTCCCTCACTTACAGATGGGCATTGCCATTGGCTTTCTGGTGCCGCCCATCCTCGTGCCAAATGTTGATGATATGGACGATCTGGCATACCACATCAGCATCATGTTCTACATCACTGCTGGAATGGCCACCGTGATCTTCATCCTCGTAGTCTTCAGTAAGTCCCGAGGGAAAATGGCCATTCTAATACATACAGAATGGCCTATGGATAACACACAGAGCTGGTCAGTAGTTACTCCTTCCTAAACTCATTCCCATTATAACATATAACTCTTCCAATCATTATGAGCCTTAGGTGTTGAATTCATTATAATGCCAGTATGAGGTGTTGAATACATGACATTTTAATGTCAGTATTTCCTTTCCCCTGGCATTGTCTATGTACCAACAACTCATAATAAACTCTTGGTAGACGACAAACGGAGCCATGGCCCATAAACTTGTGACGTTGTTTTCGACTTGTATCAGTGTAAGACCATTTTTAAACGGGGACAATGAGAGCTCTGCTGTGGAAGTTTGAATATGATTACACTGCAGCATTGCATCTCCGGGGCTCATCATTGGGTCTGCAATTCTGTAGTCCTGGATGTCTACTTGTTTCTGGCAGTCATGTTCTCCTGGCAGTGTTGGTGGATAGTTCAGCATTCTCAGGGATTAGTGCATATTGAGATGTGCTCTGAACAGACCAGTCAATGTCTCTTCATTCACTTGCTGTGGATACCACATGGCTGCAATCACTGTAATTGACTGTGGTTTGACGACCTCGTTGAACTGCCTTTGAAAGTATTCTTCTTTCAACACACAGACCAGGTCATCCCATTTCTGTTTTGGGGCCTCCCATGTTTTGTTGAAAGAGTCACATTGGGCAAGTTTAGACATGGAACCTGGCCTTAGAAGAAGAACTGGAGTTATGGTGGGAGGCAGTGGGCAGATAAAGGCCTGGCCAGCAACATTGTTGCACTTAGGGGATAGGATGCATATTTGATCTATATCCTATCTTTGGGCTATAGTTATTGGATTTCTCAGTCAGATGAGGTTTGCTGCTGAGTGGTTGATCCCACCTCAAACTGCTACTATATATCCCTTGTGAATCTGTATTTAAAAAAAAATATATTCTGAGAATGAAACTGATACACACTGTCTGTAAGTCTTTAAACAAACAGGAACCTGTTTCTCAAAGGCCCTGAGATCAACCAATGTTTGATGTCAGTTATTATCAATTGTGGCTTTATAAAGGTGTGTTTAAACAAACAGGCAATGTAGGTTGCAGTGTGCTGATGTGGTGCTGTACTGTATGTGTCACTCATCTGTGGTTATGACTGTGAGCTGGATGCTGTAAGATATCTGATGTCTATTGAAGCCCTATGTTAGCTTGGTGCTGTAAGATATCTGATGTCTATTGAAGCCCTCTGTTAGCTTGGTGCTGTAAGATATCTGATGTCTATTGAAGCCCTCTGTTAGCTTGGTGCTGTAAGATATCTGATGCCTATTGAAGCCCTCTGTTAGCTTGGTGCTGTAAGATATCTGATGCCTATTGAAGCCCTCTGTTAGCTTGGGTAAGATATCTGATGTCTATTGAAGCCCTCTGTTAGCTTGGTGCTGTAAGATATCTGATGCCTGTTGAAGACCTCTGTTAGCTTGGTGCTGTAAGATATCCAGGATTTGGAAGGTTACTTTCTAAATGTAATCAATTACAGTTACTTACAGAGAGAGAACAAGAGAATGCATGGGATGGCCATTGGCCAAGCTTTCACTATTTTGTTGCTATCACCTGTCCAAAATTGTAATCATTAAGGTAATTAGCCAAACTCAGTTATGTAATCGGATTACTTTAAATTATTTTGGATTTGTTACGGATAATTTCCTCCTCTTCCTCTGAAGAGGAGGTGTAGCAGGGATCGGACCAAAATGCAGCGTGGTTATCTTCATACATCTTTAATAAAGATAATGGCGATACAATACAAAAACGTACCGTGAAAAACCTAAACAGCCTTATCTGGTGCAAACAAACACAGAGACAGGAACAATCAACCACGAAACACTCAAAGAATATGGCTGCCTAAATATGGTTCCCAATCAGAGACAACAATAAACATTTATCTCTGATTGAGAACCACTCCAGGCAACCATAGACTTACCCAGACAACTATACTACACCACAATCCCATAACCTACAAAAACCCCAAGACAAAACACACCACATAAATAACCCATGTCATACCCTGGCCTGACCAAAATAATAAAGAAAACACAAAATACTAAGACCAGGGCGTGACAGGATTACTTTCCCCTTAAGAGGCATTAGAAGAAGACCAAAATAATCAATCAAATGCATTTGGTGTGTCATCATAGTGGTCTCTGACTTGTGGTCAGACTCGCTCAGGTGGAACAAACTTAAACTTGTGTTATTTCCCCCCCCCAATGATACATTGAATGTCATTGAGAAAACAGAAAGGTGTCATAGTGTATTTTTACATTTAAAAGTACTCTAAGAAGTAATCATCTCATTTTAAGTTTCTGTAATCTGATTACAGTTACAGTTTTTTTTGTAACCAGTTACTCCCCAACCCTGAAGATATCTGACGCCTTTATGAACTCCTGCCCCAGTGAGCTGAGCTCTCCTCCCCTCCCTCTCAGACTGAACGTTGGAGCTGGCCTCTCCAGCGTGGCTATTGTTGACTGACTGACACATTCTGGAAAGCACCAGGGGCGTGGAGGAAGCAAACAGTTACTGGTGCATCTCATCTTTCCAACGCTTTGTGTCTCCTTATCTTATCTGTCCAGTCCTCAGGCAAAGTCCCAGACATGCATCATCTCTCCTTCGTTCTCTCGTTCTCTCTTTCTTGTTCTCTCTCTCTCTCTCTCTCTCTCTCTCTCTCTCTCTCTCTGTCTCTCTCTGGCTCTCAGAGATAGGCCCTGTTTGTTGCCTTGTGTGTGCTGTACCACCCTGGCTGTAACTTTGGACCTTCCTGTCCCACAGTCCCCCAGAGGTCTTAGACTGCCAGTGACTGTCTTGATTCCTACTGTGCTTATGTGTCTGTGTTGATTGACATGTGCACAGATGGTAGGATTTTAGCCACATGGGATGGCCATTGGCCAAGCGTGCACTATTCTGTTGCTATCACCAGCTTATTTGGGTGACTGCTGCTTGTTTTTCTTAGGGGAACAGACAAGGGGGAGGATTGGCTTGTGGTTGGATCCATTTCAAACATTCTCTTTTAAAGGGCTCTGACAGGCAGGAGCACAGCTGTGTAACTTAGATTCTACATCATACTCTTTTCTAATATATTTTGGGTGTTTCTAGATCATGTATGAATGGTCCAGTGTCAGAGGAATTGCATACAAACCTTGACACTACAGTATATCAGCATATTTACATTATCCTTCTCTGTTCTCTATCTGTGTCCAACAGTGTTCCAAGAGAAGCCGGAAATCCCTCCCACCCTGGCTCAGGTCCAGGCCAGGAGCACCCCTCCAGAAGAGTACTCCTACATGGCCTCTATCCTGAGACTGCTGCGTAACTTACCCTTCATGCTCCTTGTTATCAGCTATGGTGGGTCCTACTCACCCTCAATCACTCTCAAACCACACCCATGTCTACCATCATGTTTGGACTATTATTTGAGAAAACACAAAGAGCCAGGATACCTATGGCCGGTCAGATCAATAGAGGGTCGTTATGTGGGAACAGCATATGTGGGAACTCCTTCAAGACCGTTGGAAAAGCATTGCAGGGGAAGCTGGTTGAGAGAATGCCAAACGTGTGTAAAGCTGTCATCAAGTCAAAGGGTGGCTATTTGAAGAATCTCAGATATGAAATATATTTTGATTTGTTTAACACTTTTTTGGTTACTACTTGATTCCATGTGTTATTTAATAGTTTTGATGTCTTCCCTATTATTCTACAATGTAGAAAATAGTAAAAATAAAGAAAATCCCTTGAATGGGTAGGTATTCTAAAACTTTTGACAGGTAGACTATTGTGTTTTTGTTGATTTTGACATTGTTTACCCTTTGATGTAGCAACTTAGGATGTTCAGAAATAAGAAAAAAAGCATAGGAGCAAAGCTAAAGCTAAAGCTGTCCAAACCAAATAAATATGGAGTGACACTCCACAATCTATGCCAAAGTCAACTAGATATATGCCAAAGTCAAATAGTCTCCTTGCACTAGTGTAGTAGTAGACTGGCTAAGGTCCAGGTATGGGTTCCATGTGTGTGTCAGCTAGGCTTCCTTTAGGACAGGGCCAGACCCAAACACAGTGTCCCATGTGGATCCCCCTGCTCTCCCTGCAGGCCTCCTCGCTCAAACTAAATAAAGACCTGCTCCTTTGCAGACTACAGATCCTGTAAAATACTCAGTGTAGAAACAAAACGTAGATGTTTCTTTATGTTTTCTGCAGGGCTGAATGTCGGTTGTTTCTATGCTGTTTCCACACTGCTGAACCGGATGATTATTGAGCATTATCCAGTAAGTCTCACCTGAATCTTAACACAACTGGCCATGTCCTGCAGTTATAGCCACACTTATTCAAAGGAAGATATTGAGTTGTTCCCTCCCAAAATAAGTCAAATATTTATTTCCCCGAAGGGTGAAGAGGTGAATGCTGGGAGAATTGGCCTCACCATTGTCATTGCCGGGATGGTGGGGTCCCTCATATGTGGGATCTGGTTGGACAAGACCAAAACCTACAAGTAAGACATTCTTATCCTTCCTAGGACTGAACATTTGAGAGTACCCAAGAAAGACTTAATTGAAATAAAACACACATTATTACATCAGAATTATGCTCCTAGATACAACTATTTTTTGTGACTTTGATATCTCAGTGGCTCTTTCTTAGAACTAAGTAACTAAATAAGGTAACATACACAAGGTCCCCAGTCCCCACCTAAGATACATTTCATAAGATTATAATAGTGTGGCTGTAGCTGATTGCTGACAAGGCTGCTGACTCAAATCTTTAATCTGACACAAGAAGATTCCCAGGAAATGTCATGATCCTCTGAAGCTTTTTGGTCAAGCACCGTAATCAAGTCAGTCAACCGAACACTCTTAATTTAGATAACATTATCTTAGTTTTCTGACACCATCAGACTCCATCTAATGGTTAGTATGTAAATATTGAACATGAGGGAAACAAGGATGTGGTTAATCTTGTCAGGATGTGGATGTGGTAAGTCATGTCAGTCACCAAAATTATATTTGTTTGTATTGTTGTAATTGGTCCATGTTAGAAAAGATTTAGCAACTGCTGATGAGTCATCTTTGATAACTTTTGCCCTGTTAATTACTGATTAAAAGGTGATTTGAAACTATTGTGTATAGGCTAGTTAATTCTGCTCTCATGCTCAAGCAGTAGCCAGATTCACTGTATCTACCTAAGAGTCTTATACATTGTATACCAATAACTTATTCTTTGTCAAAAATACCATAGCTTGAAAAGGTAACAATCAGTAATGTTGTGATACTTTCTTGAGATCCGGGTTATAAAAACAGTAAACCCAATATGATATTGGATGGGCTGGGCTCTTGCACACAACAGCCTCTCTCATTAGCCACTTTAAACGAAGCACTTTCTGCATGAAAGTCTTTTAAATCTCCTATTCAAAGGCAGGCTTCTAGGTGGATGAAGTATTTGTGCTGGAAGTGGGAACCGCTGAGGTTCTGGAGGATCTGAGTGTGGAATCTGATGCGTCTCCCTTCACCCAGCAGTCTAAAACAGAACAATTCTTCACATGCCATTTTAATATATTCAGCCAAAGCAGTCAACCCATATTTCTGTTGTTGACATACATCCATGTGAGATAGTCACAGGACTAAGTCGTATTAACAACAACAGCTGAGTGGAGCAACGTTTCACTTGTGGTTGTACAGGAAGATCTTCACCATAGTAAGCATGTTGATGTAGACCAGAATATGCCAGAGTTATGCTAAGGGGGTCTTAGGAATCTTGTTTTTCCTCTCCTAAAGAATGGGATGGGAGGTGTTGACAGCCAGCCTCATCCAACAGTTCTGCATGCCAATTGAGAACTTGAACTTGTTGCTGGTGCTGTGTGTAGGTCTCACAGGCAGTGTTGCCCCTGGCCTGCCTGTGGGAAGTTTCAGGACAGGGACTTTTCTTAAGTGCTTTGTGGCCATGTTATGTGAAAGCAATATCCAGATGAGATAAAAACATTGCAGACTCATTCAAATCCTGTATGGGTTATACAATATTGAGCAAGGCACCAAATGAAGTTTGAACATTTTTGTTTATACAAACATACAGTAGATTTCATACAGGCAAAAGCAGGATAAAACAAACAAATAATGTTTACCTTTCTCCCCAGACAGACTACCCTGGCTGTGTATCTCATGTCCTTCGTGGGAATGGTGGTCTATGCCTTCACTCTGAACTTAGACCACCTATGGGTGGTGTTTGTGACATCAGGGGCTCTAGGGTAAGAGTGAACAAACACTGTGACCAAACACAATGATGTTTGTGAATGATTTGCATTTCTCAGCTATTCCCACCTCTAACATGTCAGTCGTAAGAGAGGATAAGACTAGGCCTTCTTTTCTGGTCACACTCCAGGAACACTGTATGCTATTTTTCAAACTGCCTCCTTGCTCTTTAAACAGCCACTCTGTGAGAAGAGACAGACGACATCTTGAGACACTGATTAGTTGTGTTAAAATACAATTTAATGCAAAGTGTTGTGGCAGACAAGCTCATTTTAATGATTCTGTGCAACATTCATTATTTTACCTTGGAGTTGAATAAGTATTTTATCATTTGTTAATTGATGAATAAAGGAGATGACCAAGAGCTGAAGGTTTAAAGGGTATGCTAGGTAATGACCACAGAGAGAATTTGATTGTGGAGTTGATTTTCTCTCAGCACAGTCAGCAGGCATGAAATGTTAAAGTGTGCTTTAGCTCAAGTACCAACAACACTGATAAACCTCCTATTTCTTTAGGTTCTTCATGACTGGGTACCTGCCACTTGGCTTTGAGTTTGCTGTGGAGCTGACCTTCCCAGAGGGTGAGGGCACCTCCTCAGGCCTGCTCAACTGTTCAGCTCAGGTAACAGGGACCATACTAATGACAGCATCGAAAGGTTTGTCGTATGCATGAGGTCTACTGTATGTATGAATGTGTTTAGAGATGATCAACTCTCATGCTGACTCCCCTCATTTGCCCTCCATCTTCCAGATATTTGGGATCATATTCACCATCGGTCAAGGGAAGATCATAGACCACTTTGGCACATTCGCTGGGAACATCTTTTTATGTGTCTTCCTCCTCATAGGGACCATTATGACAGGTAGAGTTTGCACCCCCCCCAGGATAGCTTTACAGTTGATTGAACATTGGACTCCTTTGCCTGCAGTTGTTATAGTTAAGCACAGTGACATGTTATGTAATCCACATTATATGGGGCTCTAGTAGTGCATGACTCCTCAGATCATTGTGTCAGTCAAGCAGACATTGCATAACAGCTGTGTCTAACATTCATCATGGAGTAATAATGCCCTCTAGTGACTTATAATGATCATGATGAAAATTAACACATTTTCTATATACAGTAGGACATTTCCCATATTGTTTCAAAGGCTATACATGTCCTGTGTATTCCTAAATATGTATGCTATGTATGACCCATGCATTCCTGAATATATGTTTCTGAGAAGTTCCTTTCCTCTCCCTAAATCTTACAGCATTCATCAAGTCTGACCTCCGAAGGCAAAAGGCCAACCATCTGGCTGAGAATCAGGTGGCGAGTGTAAGTGTGTCTGTTTCTGCTATTTGGTGTCCAGTTAAAGGGGATGTGTCGGATACTGCCCCTGGCTGATGCTCCATTCAATGGACTATTCTGGCTGGCTGCTTCTCTGGGGCTGGGTTCCTCTTGCTTGCTGTGGAGTGGACACAGGGGTTACAGGCAGGCGTTACACACCACCATGCTTTTCTTCTGCTTTCTGAAAACGACTCAGGTGTTTCTGAAAGCATGACTCTGTTCTCCAACTCGCTGTATTTGATTGTATGCCTTGCGGGTGTTTGATACAGAATTTATGCTTGAGAAGTTTCTATTTCATTCAACACAAGCACCTGTTTTACGAAGATGCCTTTTGTCACAGATTATTATGACTACAGTTTGCAGAACTATAGAAAGCTATCACACAATATCAGGGTGAATTATCATTCTCGTTTATCTGTAGTATAAAACTACAATAATATGACACTGACTCATACTGTTTCGTCATACTGTAGTTTACAGTAGGCAATTGTACTCATTTGGCAGCAAAATACATCTGATAAAGATGGCTTGCTCACTCAATATAAAATGTAATATTCTCCAACAAAATGAGCTTTAATCATATAATAGATTCATAATAAACTTCAGGCTCAACTCACCAGTGGTCAGGGATGATGAGATGTTCAAGATCAACTTTAAATTATTAACAATTCCTAACAAATCCATTCTTCTCAGCGCTTATATTCTTTCTATTATGAGAATATCGCTATCACTTCTTTTATCTCAATGCAGGTTGGGAGCTTTACTCACTTTATTTATGCAAAACTACAATAATCTCATTAATCCAGTTTTATGTCAAATCATTTCCACCCCCAGTCCTCATTAAGAGGAGGCTCTCTCTAGAGCACATATGTCAGAGTCAAGGCCCGCGGGCCACATCCGGCCCGCAAGAAGGTTTTTTACGGCCCCTGGGATGATCTTGATTTATTATTAGAACCGGCCCGCAGCAAGCCGGCAGCCCGCAGATCTTTTACACGCACCAATACTACATTTCCCACAATGCAAAGGTGACGCACCGAGCAGTAGGCTGCTTCATTTCAATATTTATTGGCACAGCAGTCGTCAGCATCACAGTAAAATTAACTTTCAGATACCCATCAAAAATGGCAAAACGGAAGGTGGATACTGAGAACCGGGGGTTTCAAACAAGGTGGGAGTCGGAGTATATGTTCACGAAGGTAGCTGGAAAACCTGTGTGTCTTCTGTGTGGAGAAAGTGTGGCGGTACTGAAAGAGTATAATCTGAGACGACATTATGAAACGAAACACGCGGACAAAAACAAGAATATGGACATGGAACAAAGGCTACAAAAGGCAGAGGAATTAAAACGAGGCCTCAAATCTCGACAGGCTCTGTTCAAAAAAGCCAAATCACAAGGCCAGGCTGCTGTCAAGGCCAGTTTTATTTTGGCAGAAGAGATCGCTAAATCAGCCCGGCCATTTACGGAGGGGGATTTCATCAAAAACTGCATGATTAAAGTTTGTGACGAAGTTTGCCCAGAAAAAAGGCAACTCTTTTTAAATGTGAGTCTGAGCAGAAACACCATTGCCGAGAGAGTAGACCAGTTGTCCATCAATCTAAAAGAGCAGCTTGTGAAAAAGGGAAAAGATTTTATTGCATATTCCTTGGCTGTGGATGAGAGCACCGACATTTCTGACATTGCCCAGTTGTCAATTTTCATCCGCGGAGTGGACTCCAACCTAAGCGTGACAGAGGAGTTTTTGGCTTTACGTCCTATGCATGGCACAACTACGGGGCATGATTTGTATGAAGAGGTGTCAAGATGTGTAAATGAGATGGAGCTGCCTTGGGAAAAACTTGTGGGTTTGACAACCGACGGAGCACCTGCGATGTGTGGACACAGGAGCGGACTGGTGGCGAAGATACGGGAAAAGATGCAAGAGGAAAACGCGACAGGTGAGCTGACAGCTTATCATTGTATCATACACCAGGAAGCGTTGTGCGGTAAAGCCTTGAAAATGGAGCATTTAATGAGCATCATCACGCGCACAGTTAACTTTATCAGAGCCAAAGGTTTGAATCACCGCCAGTTCAAGGCATTTCTGACGGAGTTAGAAACGGAGCATGGTGATTTGCCTTATCACACAGAGGTGCGATGGCTAAGCCAGGGAAAGGTGCTTCAAAGATGTTTCGAGCTTCGTGAGGAGATTTGTCTGTTCTTGGACAGCAAAGGGAAAGACACAACACAACTCCGAGACGAAATGTTTCTGTGTGAAATGGCTTTTCTGTGTGACATTACGAGTCATCTGAATGCAATAAACTTGCAGCTGCAGGGTCGGGATCGTGTCATCTCTGATATGTACAGTACAGTGAAGGCATTTAAAACCAAACTGACTCTGTGGGAGACGCAGATGCGGAAAGAAAATTTGAGCCACTTTCCCAGCTGCCAGACCATGAAAGAGAAGCTCTCTACCAGTGCGTTCCCGAGCACACAGTTGGCTGATAAAATAGGTATGCTTGCCGCTGACTTTCGACGCCGATTTGCTGACTTTGAAGCACAAAAAAGCAGGTTGGAACTGCTCGGTAACCCATTTGCTGTTGACGTGGAAAGCTCACCACCAAACCTCCAAATGGAGTTGATTGACCTCCAATGCAATGATGCACTGAGGGCAAAATATGCGGCAGTGGGTGCTGCGGAGTTCGCCCGTTTCCTCCCCGGCACAATGCCCCAGCTGCGCATCCAGGCTGCTCAAACGTTGTCTATGTTTGGCAGCACATACCTGTGTGAACAACTGTTTTCTTTGATGAACCTGAACAAAACATCACACAGAAGTCGACTTACTGCTGAACACCTCCACTCAATTCTGAGGATTTCTTCAGCTCAGAGCCTTACCCCGAACATTGATGAACTTGTGGAAAAGATGGGACACCACCAAGTATCACCCTCAACCTCAAACAAGAGAACATTACTGTGCAATCACATATTTAGAGTTTTTACTCAGTTCAAGTTTAAAAGTTAAAATTTAATATTTGTTTTCACTGCATGTTACTTCTCCTTAAACAAAGTGTTGTTTTTGATTAATAGATTTTTGCACTTTATTTTTTTGTATTTCAATCCAATTATATTTTAAAAATATTTCAGTTGAGTGGATGATAGAAAATTGCTATTATTGTTTTTTCTTTGAAGTAAATTTAGCCCACTTTTGCTAAAATAGAAAATATAGTCTACTGATGGTGCCTTGAATACCGGTTTCTTTCATTTAATGTTCATGTTATGGGGATATTTATATAAAGGAAATTTGTCTTTTGTGTCTGTTGAAAATTAAAGATTACTGACAGAGCCATAAGAAAATATTGCTTTATTTATCTGATCATATTGTAATATATTTGTTAGGTTTTCAGTAGGTTCAATTAGGTTCACTAGACTATATGCGTCATTTAAAATTTTTTCAATGAACATTCGAACAGTCCGGCCCTCGTCTTGTAGCTGATTTTTTTATTTGGCCCTCCGTCCATTTGACTTTGACACCCCTGCTCTAGAGGCAGGTGGAGTGCTGGAATTAGAGGCCAGTGTTATGGGAGGGCCTGGTAAGGGCAGAGGGATTATGGTGATGGGAATGATGACAGTGGTGGAGGAGCCCTTGGCCCCTCTTGTGCGTAATTTCCTAGCTGTTGTTCCAGGCTGCAGGCTCCCCGTCTCGGGTACAGGACTACGGGGCCACAGCACCCAGCAGCCCTCAGGAGCAGCAGTCCTGACACTAACCTCACTAAAACCCAAACACACACCAGCCAAGGTAGGGGCATCAAGTCTTTGAGGTTATATCACACAAGAAAAATGCTGCAGCTGTACAGTACTGTACAAAATGCAATCATAAAGAGCACTGGTATTGGTGATGTGTTGAGAATTCCCATTGGAAGATAAACACATCATACACTTAATTTACTCATAATCTTTTCAAAATACTGTAGTCTATAACCCACCTAAATACGGTGAAAAGGTCTTAAACAGAGACATGGCACTTGCTGTTTCTGCTAAGTGAAAATAGCAACAATGAGGATTGAGATGCCTTGTGGGATTAGCCAAAACAGATTATAGGGATTGGTAAAGCATTAGGGTCCAAGCAGGTTTCGGAGTTAATATCGGGACAGGGTACTGCACTTTAATTACAAGAAACAGTAAGACTCATTTTCTGTCAGCTAAGCAGTGAGTGAGTCACTAAAGTACTGTAAAACCTTGGTGGAAATAAAGTGTTCATGCGAAATCTTTTGTTGAAGGATAGAGCTTGCTGCTTGAGTGTAATATTAGTGCTTTGAACTATTTGTGCTTCGGTTGATCATCCTTCTCAAAGCAAAGCCCTACTATATGAGCTCATTGGAAAAATAATCACCCTTTTGTTTATTGCATAGCACAGACCTTTTCACTTCCAGTTCAGTTTTTTAAGTGAAGCTAATAAACCCCAGAGGAAATGTTTTGGTACCTTACAAAAACGGTTAGCAGATCAATCAGCTGTTTCTGTCTTCCAGAGAAAGAAGATAATTACCTTTAAATTGTATACATTACCTGTAAATTGTGGATTGATGTGCTTCTTGCATGAAACATATATTGTTTTGATGACAGCAATACTCGTATATTCTAGTACAGGTATTCCTAAATGGGCAATGCCGTCGGGGGAACGGCAAATAAAATGTGAATCACATTTAAAAAAATATATAATAACAATTTTTCTTCACATTTTCACACAGTACATTTATATTTTCCAAAGAGGCTATACATTTGGGTGAGGTTTTTTTCTCGCCTGAGTAGCCTCGTTTCACCTCCAACACAATGTCAAATACAGGTAGCATAGTCTAATAATTAACATCTAATCACATTAACCGCTACTCTCTCGTGGGAAACCTTCACTCTTGCGCAGACATTTAGAAACGAAACATGACAATTAGAAAAATAAGCCACTGGAGTTTTTTGAATGAGAATAAAGATGACTTCTGAGAAGTAAGACATGTATAAAAGCCACAGATACCATTAATACGAAGGGGCTAGAAGTGTCTTATATGGTGAGCTACCGAGTGGCTAGGACAGGCAAGCCCCATACTATTGTGGAGGACTTAATTCTTCCTGCTGCCGCGGATATGGCTGGGACAATGCTGGGGGAAAAGGCAAAAAAAACTATACAGACAATGCCTTCATCAAACAACACTGTTTCACGACGCATCAGTGACATGGCAGGAGATGTTCTGAAACAATTACTGTTTCGCATACAAGCCAGTGAATTATATGCGTTACAGCTGGATGAGTCAACAGACATGGCGGGCCTGGCACAGCTCCTGGTATATGTCCGTTACATTTATGGGGGGTCAATTAAGGAAAACATCATCTTCTGCAAACCACTGGAAACCAGGACAACAGGAGAGGATATTTTTAAAGTACTGGACAGCTTTGTGACATCAAATGGACTTTGGTGGTCAAGATGTGTTGGTATCTGTAATGATGGCGCAAAAGCCATGAGAGGGAGACATAGTGGAGTGGTAACGCACGTGCAAGCTATTGCTCCCGATGCCACTTATGTACACTGCAGCATCCACTGAGAGGCTCTTGCTGCCAAGGGAATGCCTGACAGCTTGAAAGACGTTTTGGACACGACAATGAAAATGGTTAACTTTGTAAAAGCAAGGCCCCTGAACTCTCGTGTATTTTCTGCATTATGCGATGATATGGGCAGCGACCATGTAAAGCTTTTACAACATGCAGAAGTGGGCTGGTTATCAAGGGGAAAAGTATTGACACTTTTTTTTTAAATTGAGAGACGAGCTTGAAGTTTTCTTTTGTGACCATAATTTCCCCTTGTCTGACCGCTTGCATGATGACGAGTTTTTCACAGGACTGGCCTATCTGGGTGATGTTTTTTCTCGCCCGAATGATCTGAATATAGGATTACTGGGACTCTCTGCAACTATATTCAATGTGCGGGACAAAATTCAGGCTATGATTAAGAAGTTGGAGCTCTTTTCTGTCTGTAATAACAAGGACAATACACAGGACTTTCCATCATTGTATGATTTTTTGTGTGCAAATGAACTCAAGCTTACGGACAATGTCAAATGTGATATAGCGAAGCACCTGAGTGAGTTGGATGCGCAATTACGCAGGTACTTTCCAGAAACGGACGACACAAATAACTGGATTCGTTATTCCCTTCATGCCCTGCCTCCAGTCCACTTACCGATATCTGAACAAGAGATCCTCATTGAAATTGCAACAAGCAATTCTGTGAATATTTGAAGTTTTTCAGATTTCTGGATAGGGCCGTGCTCAGAGTTTCTTGCCTTGGCAAATCAGGCTGTTAAGACACTGATGCCCTTTGCAAAAACTTACCTATGTGAGAGTGGATTCTCGGGCCTCACTAGCATGAAAACTAAATACAGGCACAGACTGTGTGTGGAAAATGATTTAAGGCTGAGACTCTCTCCAATACAACCCAACATTGCAGAGGTATGTGCATCCTTTCAAGCACACCCGTCTCATTAAGCTGTGGTGAGTTGTTCACTATTGTTGATGAGCAAATAAGGTTTTATATGTAAAATGGCTAAATAAAGAGCAAAATTATTGATTATTATTATATTATTATTTGTGCCCTGGTCCTATGAGAGCTCTTTGTCACTTCCCACAAGCCTGGTTGTGACAAAAACTCACACGCCTCCTTATGTTTAATAAATATATAATTTAGTATTGATTATTATTATTTGTGCCCTGGTCCTATAAGAGCTCTTTGTTACTTCCCACAAGCCTGGTTTGACAAAAACTCACACTCATTTTTAATAAATATATTGTTTAGTGTGTGTGTGTGTGTGTGGCAGGCTTACAATGATGGCAAAAAACAACATTTGAGAGTGCGCTGACCCTGGTGCTAGAGAATGTTTAAGGGGTTACGGGACTATAAAACGTTTGGGAAACAAACGCAAATGCCAGTTTGTGTCTTATTTATGCTTAATTTACGAATATGTATTGTTTTTCAGATAATGCATAGGGGCCTGAGTTGATTATACCATGCTATAATTTAACACATTTGCCACTAACATTGTGTTCATTTGCAAGTAGAAATGTGTTCAACATCCACTGAAGTAGCTTGCAAATTTACAAGATAGCTACAGTAGTTGCCATGGTAACAAAACAAAGAGACTTGCTAGCTTATTTTTGTATTTATGTTACTCAAGTAAAAGTGAAAGTCACCCAGTAAAATACTGCTTGAGTAAAAGTCTAAAAGTATTTGGTTATAAACATATTTAAGTATCAAAAGTAAATGTAATTGCTAAAATATACTTAAGAATCAAAAGTAAAAGTATAAATCTATTCAAATTCCTTATATTAAGCAAAGCAGATGGCACCATTTTCTTGTTTATAAAATTGACAGATAGTCAGGGGCACACTCCAACACTCAGAAATAATTTACACATTATGCATTTGTGTTTAGTGAGTCCACCAGATCAGAGGCAGTAGGGATGGCCACGTGTTCTCTTGATAAGTGTGTGAATTGGACCATTTTCCTGTCCTGCCAAGCATTCAAAATGTAAGAAGTACTTTTGGGTGTCAATGAAAATTAATGGAGTAAAAAGTACATAATTTTCTTTAGGAATGTAGTGAAGTAAAAGTGGTCAATATAAATAGTAAAGTACAGATACCCATAAAAACTACTTATAGTATTTCAAGTATTTTTTTTTACTTAAGTCTTTTACACCACTGAACAATACCAATACTGTTTTCAATTTAACTTTTGCTTTCAAAAACATGTCAAAATTAACTATAGCCATTGAATTCTACCATACAAACATACAGTGCGTTATTTAAGAAACAAGGCCCGAGGGGGTGTGGTATATGGCCAATATACCATGGCTAAGGGTTGTTCTTACGCTTGATGCAACACGGAGTGCCTGAATACAGCCCTTAGCCAAGGTATGTTGGCCATATACCACAAACCTCAAAGGTACCTTATTGCTATTATAAACTGGTTACAAAGTAATTAGAACAGTAAAAATAAATGTTTTGTCATATCCCTGGTATACGGTCTCATATACCAAGGCTTTCAGACAATCAGCATTCAGGGTTCGACCACCCAGTTTATAAAGGGAAATAATGCACACTCTAGAATGTCCTTCAAGCCAATCAGAAAGGAGTATTTAACAATGTTATGGTATAATGAGACCCAATAAGAAGATGTTCTGTTGTTTTTAAGCTCCACCTCAATTGAAATAACACAATTTAAAGTTTTAACATGTAGTAACAATACATAATATAATATTGGAACATCTTTAGGAAAATCTGATTTCTAATAGTAATGTTTTGATTTGACAGAAACAGGCAGGTCACCCACAGGAAGGCCTCTCACAGCCAGCTACACTGAAGGACATCAAAGTATAAGGAGGAAATCCAGTTGAACGGGTGTGAAAAGAAAGAAATCCCATCATACACTTGGAATCACACAGGTTCTCCCTCTACAGCAAATTACTTGTCAGAAGATAACTGGTTTGATTATCAAGCACAACCAAGGGTATTTATATTTTTTTGTGCTGATAATTCATATTTAACTGTCACTTTTTGAGAGTACACTATGAATGGTTAATATTTTCATTGTGGTTTCTCTAGCTTTAAATGTCTCCAATCTAAATATAATAAATGTTGATGTCTGTGCATTTTGATATGAGCAATATTCAAACTGTGCTATTTGTTTCCTGTTATCTGACCAATACCATACTGGAACAGAAAGTATTATTGTAACTGTTCTATTTTTGGAATTTGTTAACGTTAGGTTAAAATTAGACTACAGATTCAGTGGTTTCGGTTGAATGGAAGTCTGTTCAGAGGGCCGAGCCGATCCAGTCAAGCCAACTCACCTAGTAAATCAAATCAAATTGTATTTGTCACATGCGGCCAAATACAACAGGTAGACCAGGTAGACCTTACAGTGAAATGCTTACTTACAAGACCTTAACCAACAATGCAGTTTTAAGAAAAATACATGTTAAGTAAAAAATAGATAAGTATGAAATAATAAATAAAAGTAACAAATACTGCTGATAATGGTGAATATGTTTGATACTGTGCATCTGAGTATGTCTCATAAGGACTCAACCTTTTTAACCACATTCTTAGAACTTTAGGACTATTCTATTTAATATTTATCTGCATTGACTTGTTAAATAGCCTTTAAAGGAACACAATGATAACAGAATGTGAGCAAAAATCATTAGTGTGGTGAGAGACAATCCAATGGACTTTTTGGAAGTAGGCTAGTGTTGTATTTTCTAAAGTATATTATTATTTTGACCTGTAGTTTTGTTACTGAGAAACCTTTTTCATCTGCTTATTTGACTTGATGTGTTGCGGTTAGAAGTTGTCCAGTGATTTTTATTTTTTAATGATTGTGTAATCTTATAAGAAGTGTTTTTCACTCAAATGATACAGTATATTGTTTTGTATAATCATTGTACATACAGTACCAGTCAAACGTTTGGACACACCTACTCATTCAAGGGTTTTTCTTTAGTTTGACTATTTTCTACATTGTAGAATAATTGTGAAGACACAAAAGCTATGAAATAACACATATGGAATCATGTAGTAACCAAAAAAGTGTTAAACAAATCAAAATATATTTCATATTTGAGATTCTTCAAAGTAGCCATCCTTTGCCTTGATGACAGCTTTGCACACTCTTGGCATTCTCTCAACCAGCTTCATGAGGTAGTCACCTGGAATGCATTTCAATTAACAGGTGTGCCTACTGAAAAGTGAATTTGTGGAATTTCTTCCATTCTTAATGCGTTTGAGCCAATCAGTTGTGTTGTGAAAAGGTAGGGGGGTATACAGAAGATAGCCCTATTTGGTAAAAGAACAAGTCCATATTATGGCAAGAACAGCTCAAATAAACAAAGAGAAATTACAGTCCATGATTACTTCAAGAACTTTCAAAGTTTCTTCAAGTGCAGTCACAAAAACCATCAAGCTTTATGACGAAATTGGTTCTCACGAGGACCGCCAAAGGAAAGGAAGGCCCAGAGTTATCTCTGCTGCAGAGGATAAGTTCATTAGAGTTACCAACCTCAGAAATTGCAGCCGAAATAAATGCTTCAAAGAGTTCAAGTAACAGACACATCTCAACATCAACTGTTCAGAGGAGACTGTGTGAATCAGGCCTTCATAGTTGAATTGCTGAAAAGAAACCACTACTAAAGGACCCCAATAATAAGAAAAGACTTGCGTGGGCCAAGAAACACAAGCAATGGACATTAGACTGGTGGAATCTGTCCTTTGGTCTGAAGAGTCCAAATTTGAGATTTTTCATTCCAACCGACGTGCCTTTGTGAGACGCAGAGTAGGTGAATGGATGATCTCCACATGTGAGGTTCCCACCGTGAAGCATGGAGGTGGTGGTGTGATGGTGCTTCGCTGGTGACACCGTCTGATTTATTTTGAATTCAAGGCACACTTAACCAGCATGGCTACCACAGCATTCTACAGCGACACGCTATCCCATCTGGTTTGCACTTAGTGGGACTATCATTTGTTTTTCAACAGGACAATGACCCAACACACCTCAAGGCTGCGTAAGGGCTATTTGACCAAGAAGGAGAGTGATGGATTGCTGCATCAGATGACCTGGCTTCCACAATCACCCGACCTCAACCAAATTGAGATGGTTTGGGATGAGTTGGACCACAGAGTGAAGGAAAAGCAGCCAACAAGTGCTCAGCATGTGGGAACTCCTTTAAGACTGTTGGAAAAGCATTCCAGGTGAAGCTGTTTAAGAGCATGCAAAGCTGTCAAAGCAAATGGTGGAAATCTAAAAACTATTTAACACTTTTGTTACATGATTTCATGTGTTCTGTCATAATTTTGATGCATTCACTATTATTGTAAAATGCAGAAAATAGTAAAAATAAAGAAAAACCCCGGAATGAGTAAGTGTCCAAACTTTTGACTGGTACTGTACAAATGGTGATGCAATTTTAAAATGCTTGTCATACTCTAATGAAGAACAATCATAGTTTTTTAAAACTGTTTGTAGACATTGTTTGGACAAATTCTCAGATACTGTGAACAATTGCACCTGGTAATCTGGTGAACTAAAAGTTTTTTTATTTTTTAAATTGAGAAAAATGCTCTGTTATTTTATTCATGGACATGTTACACCATAGACACAATCCAGTAACATACAGAAATCACACAGAGCAGTTTAGAAAGCAATACAAAAGGCCCAATGTTGAGATCCTCCATTAAAGTACTGTGAATGACAGATGTCAAAATCCACAAGTCCCATGCCCTATCACACAATCAAACCATAATTAATACATAAATCATCTCTACATTTATGCATTATTGCACATCATGAAACATTGACAGACAATCGCTGTTCAATTTTCAGTGTAAGAGTGAAACAGCTGTAGCCATAAAAACCATAGTATATTGTAGCACATGTACATATCACGTAGCACAGGAACAAGTCACCTGCAAAATAAATCCCACTTATTGCATATCCAGTCTTAAAAATTTCACACATATTGGACTCTTGTGTTTGTGTACATACAGTAAATATACCACTCATTCTTCAAGGCAAGAAGCAGTAGACTATCCCGCAGCTTTCTCTAGAGTTGGGCTAAAACAGTTTTCTGCTGCTTGGAATCAGTTCCGCTTCTTCTGCCGTACACCCACCTCTTCCTGATGCTCTGGAACACACTGCAACCCAATCAGCATTCCCACGATAGAGAAACCTGGAGAGGTGAGAGGATGCAATGGGTTTACTCCGCAATAACTGACACCAGCAGCACAAGCTCTGAGCAAGTTCCATCAGACAAAACATTTAGTTGAGCGATGCACCTTATGTACCTGGTAGTTTGATGATTTGTTAACACTGTTGTTACTGGTTTTAACAAAACGAGCTCACTATTTGATCAGATGGGATTATAGAGCTGCAGTACTTACTCGCCACAATGAGAGGTGCCATAACACCAATGGTCAGAGGTGCCGTTTTGTAGATGAAGGCTTCAGACAGGAAGTGTCCCAGAGCCAGTACAAATGTCCACAGGGTGATGTGATAGAGCCTACATGAAGCGACAACAACTATTTAAGATAAGTCCCACAGAACACAAATCACAGTTTATGCACTCACTGTTGCAATAACAGACAACAGTGCAAGGATGCAGGAAATCTTACGTTTTGTTCTGAATGTCTATGGCGCACGCGCAGCGGATAATTGACGACAACAATGTCCAGATTCCAAATGTTCTTGCTTGGAGGCCATTTACTGTAAAAAGGAAGCATAACCTACATGAAGTTCTATGAATTCCTTGCACCTTGGAGGAGACTGAGCATACTGCTGTTGTAAAGCTCCTGTGATGTAGACAAATCAATGTGTAACCCAGTCTTATACACAGGCATAATAACATCCTACAGGTTGGAACAAAATCCTGCACCCACACCCACCCTTGCACGGTAAGATCAGTCATGGCCTGCTTTAGAGAGTGTTGCAATCCCATGTAGAAACTACTCACCAAACTCTGGTGTCCCCGTGTAGAGTTTCTCAGAGAGGAAGCTGTGATCTCTGAAACTCTGGACGGTGTTTCCCATGGCAATGACAGACACCATGACCAACCAACTCCGCAGAACATTCAGAAAACGACTCATCCTTGCCTTCTGTGGGATGCACCTGCCAGACACATTGGCTGAGAGTAAGGGGCAGACAGCATAGCACTTTGCAAAAATGAACAAGAAAATAACAGCTTCCTTCTGCTTGTTACAGCTCGGGTGAATGCTACAGTATCTGTCAGGTTGCAAGAACCACCATGGTCGTGGGTACTATAGCTAACGTTAGCTACAACAGCAACCATCATTGCTAGCGCGATACAAACAAAATTATGTATGTGTCTAACTTACCTTCTACGACAGTGATACGACAGTGATCAGCGAGTCGAAATCAATAGACATATAATGTCAACATGTCTGTAAAAACATTGCCAATGTTTGGAGATTGAGAATACCGTGTGAACTGTGCGAACTGTACTGTCGCTCAATAACTAGCTGATATGGACATTCAATTTGGCCAATTATAGAGCTCAGAAGATGGCTTCATCATCGTCCCATTCATCACAATGGGTCGTTCGACTGGTAAGGTGCTTTTAGGTTCCGCCTTATTTCGCGCATTCCACCAATCATTACAACACAAACCACAGTTGCGACTGTGGGCGCTCTCCTGGTGCTCCCGGCCACAGGAGACGAAGTGGCGACGATTTACATTCCTACTATAAAAATTAAAACACCAAAAATCTATTATATTACTTTATCAATTGTTTTAATACTATGCTAGACAATGTAATTCGTCTTGAATATTCCAAAGTATTCCCTGTGTGACATTCTCTGACCAAATGCCCCGATTCAGTAGTACATTGCAGGCATTGGAATGCCCAAGTCCGTTTTTATCCCTCAATAACAACATTGGAATTTTTATTTTACGATGCATATTTGGAATTATAGAAATTCATCACAAATTGGAAGTTGTGCGGCCAAAAACGTCACGTGCTTGAGGACAGTGCGCATGCTCTCGCCATTGGTTGCCAGTCAGTTGTTGTAGTTACAATTAGGCTAGCTACAGGAAGACTTTTTATGATGGCTAGCTAGCTAACTGTGGTTCTTCGAATACATAAGTTTATCCTATGCTGAAGATTTGGGTATGTTTATATGGTAGTTTTACGACTGTCATGATTTATAACCTAAATGTTAGCTTGCTCTCTCAATGAAACATATAGTTTGTATTACAAACCACAGTAAAGCTAGGTAGCTAACGTGCCAACCTTATTACCTAATTTAGCTATCTAGCTAACGTTAGCTAAGTAGCTAACCAATCTCAGATGTTGCAGAAAGTTCCTAGCTGGCTGGTATCATGAGCTAGTAATAACTATGTAACATAGCTAGCTTTAGCTGTAATAGCAACAAACAACATATTTTACATTGTTAGGGCTAGGTGTTTGACGGTCTATGATTCAGCTTGTTTCTGGGCAGTGCTAATATGGCCTCATAATATTAATTTATGCATGGTTATTATTGATATATAAGTTAACTCAATTCCAGACAGCAGTGTATTCTTCAGTATGAAATGCTGTGTTTTAACTGGACTGATATTTCAACAGTAGACGGTGAGAGCTGGAAATGCCCACCTTCATAACCCCAGATACCTGACTCAAAGCAGATTTCGTCAGGAGGTACTTCCCCCTTCACTGTGGTGGAAATGCCAACTGTGATCCGGGATAAAGAGGATTCAGAGTCCTCAGAGGACGAGCAAGAGTAAGTGGCTGTGCTGATTAAGTGTTTCTAATGGTTTTGTTACATTTCCTTCTAGTTGTAAAAAGCAACATTAGTGTGCTAAGTAACACAGAAAAATACACAGATCAATGTTTAAACTCATTGCCACCACTGAGATCCTATTCAATTCAAATAGTTCTAGTATGTAATTCCATGCAACAATAATAAACACTGTAAGAACAGATCCCTGTATGATCTAAATATACTGTATAAAGTGTCAATATGTGGTTAAACTTAGTTAACTAGAGCTTACCATGCAATCTAAATTAAGCCTGGCTTATTTGGTGTCTATAAATGTGATAAATTTTGCACTTAAATAGCCTGGCACCTCAAGTATGTCCTTAAATAGAACATGTACTACCACAGCAGAAGAGGCCAAGAAGTTCACGGTCTTGTCTTCATCTAGTCCTGAATTCAAATTTCATTAGGCTACTAAACTCTTTGGCAACTAATTAATCTGCAAATGCACCTTAGATCATTCTCATACATGGTCATCAGAGACTAAAATTGATTATTTATGTAAGGTGTCTTGAGTGCCCGACAAATCTCCCTCAAGACATGCAATAGGCCTACATAATTAGGCACTGCTTGCTTAATATTGGACTGAGTTTGACACCTATGACTTGAGCCTATATTAGGTAGATACTGGGTTATTACTGGTGGTGATGCTGCAGGGCACTAGCCTAACAATTACATCTCATTAAAGCTCACTATCCTAGTGGCAGTTATCTCTGACATGTCTAAATACCTGAGCCAGGAGCAGGTATTGTTTACTACCGCACCCAACCTTATCTAGAATGGTCAAGTATGATAGTTCTTCTCCAGCAGCATGCCATCTTAAGTGTGGATTTACATTAGTAAAATATGTGTAGTAATATTTATCGCTCTTCAACATCACATTTGCAACTTTTCTGTTTACACTATCCTTACTTTATCCTTGGATGTAGTAAATCATATTGCACACAATGTTGCCCACTTGATTAATGCAACGATTCAGAAATGTGTGGATATTTTTAAATACTTTTTACTGTAAAAAGGAAGCAGAACCTACATGAAGTTCTCTGAATTCCTTGGAGGAGACTGAGCATACGGTTGTTGTAAAGCTCCTGTGATGTAGACAAATCAATGTGTAACCCAGTCTTATACACAGGCATAATAACAACATCCTACAGGTTTTGGCTAACAGACCAAAAATACTGTCTACTGGTATTAAGTTAATTTTTGCAGGGACATGTGTTGTGGGGCAGCAATTTTCGTTACACTATAGCACTCAGTGGCGTAGATGTGCCTCACACTATCTCCGGTGGTAGTGGGAGAAATGTCTCTCAGAGATTTGAATCTAGATCCGACTCTTTACACTACAAAAATATATTTCCTGGGACTAGTATGTGTTGTGTAAAGAGGCCCTTATCTCCACCATGGTCACTGATAGAACCAGACACAGCCAACCAATCAGATATTTTCAGTGCAATGTTACCAGAGTGTTTGTTACTTGACAGGTTTGTTATTGTTCAGTATCCATGAGACTGTGTGGCTCGACCACTCTCTGCTCCGCTAATGTAAACACCTTGTCAGATTGCGTTCCACCACCCTAAGGGTAGCATCATCAGGACTCTAAACTCAACATAATGAGACATTAAAGACATGTTGGAAAGGGTTTACAGCTTTAGGCTAATGGTATGCCGTGTTTTAGATACTCTTCCCTCTCATTTAGGTTCTTGTTTTATTGGACTTTATATGGGTATTTTGTCACCCATATGTTATTTTTTGAGCTTAAAGTATAAACTCTACTCTTGAGTAGCTTGACCCTGCATGACCCTCTCAATGTAAGAATACTTTATTGATCTGTTTTTCTGTCTCATCAGGGACCATCCTTGCATTGCCTGGAGTGGCCTCAGTAGGAAGATCCCAGTCCTGGTGTTCTTTGCTGAAGCCATCGTCTCTAAAGATGGAAACATCCGTTCTGTTGGAGGTACGATGTCCATAAGAAACATTCTGAAGATATGAGAGTATATAATTCTGTTGAATTCATATCCTGGCCCAATCCTTTAATTTCTGTTGAATGATAATGTTATGTTCATATTCTGTCTTTAGAACGGTATAACCTGGCCTTCAAGATTGTGCGCACGGAGAGCCGGCTGGTTCGTGGCTTACTGACCACTCATGGATTCCATGAGGTATTACAAGACATCTCATTCTGATTCACTTGCACATACAGTACCAGTCAAAAGTTTGAACACACCTACATTTTTATTTATTTTGACTATTTTTTTACATCAAAGTTTTACACAAATCAAATATATTTTATATTCTTCAAAGTAGCCATCCTTTGCCTTGATGAGAGCTTTGCACACTCTTGGCATTCTCTCATCCATCTTCATCTGGAATGCTTTTCCAACAGTCTTGAAGTAGTTCCCACATATGCTGAGCACTTGTTGGCTGCTTTTCCTTCACTCTGCGGTCCAACTTATCCCAAACCACCTCAATTTGGTTGAGGTCGGGTGATTGTGGAAGCCAGGTCATCTGATGCAGCACTCCATCACTCGCCTTCTTGGTCAAATAGCCCTTACGCAGCCTGGAGGTGTGTTGGGTCATTGTCCTGTTGAAAAACAAATGATAGTCCCACAAAGCGCAGACCAGATGGGATGGTGTTTCGCTGCAGAATGCTGTGATAGCCATGCTGGTTAAGTGTGCCTTGAATTCAAAATAAATCAGACAGTGTCACCAGCAAAACACCCCCACATCATCACACCTCCTACTCCATGCTTCACGGTGGGAACCACACATGCGGAGATCATCAGTTCACCTCCTCTGCGTCTCACAAAGACACGTCAGTTGGAACCAACATCCGACCAAAGGACAGATTACCACCGGTCTAATGTCCATTGCTCGTGTTTCATGGACCAAGCAAGTCTCTTCTTATTGGTGTCCGTGGTTTCTTTGCAGTAATTTGACCATGAAGGCTTGATTTACACAGTCTCCACTCAACAGTTGATGTTGAGATGTGTCTGTTACTTGAACTCTGTAAAGCATTTGTTTTGGGCTGCAATTTCTGAAGCTGGTAACTCTAATGACCTTATCCTCTGCAGCAGAGCTAACTCTGGGTCTTCCATTCCTGTGGCGGTCCTCATGCGAGCCAGTTTCATCAAAGCGCTGGATGGTTTTTGTGACTGCACTTGAAGAAACTTTCAGAGTTCTTGACATTTTCCGAATCGACCTTAAAGTATTGATGGACTGTCGTTTCTCTTTGCTTATTTGAGCTGTTCTTGCTGTAAAATGGACTTGTTCTTTTACCAAATAGGGCTATCTTCTGTATATCACCCCTACCTTTTCACAACACAACTGATTGGCTCAAAGGAAAAAAAAATCCACTATTTAACTTTTAACAAGGCACACCTGTTAATTGAAATGCATTCCAGGTGTCTACCTGAAGCTGGTCAAGTGTGTGCAAAGCTGTCATCAAGGCAAAGGGTGGCTACTTTGAAAAATCTCAAATATAAAATATATTTTGATTAGTTGAACACTTTTGGTTACTACATGATTCCATATGTGTTATTTAATTCGTTTTTATGTCTTTTCTATTATTCTACAATGTAGAAAATAGTAAAAATAAAGAAAAACCCTTGAATGAGTTGGTGTGTCCAAACTTTTGACTGGTACTGTATGTTCCTCTCTGTCATGTGTTGTAAGGGGATAGGTCTGTTTTTTCCTGACTGACAGTCTGTTAAAGCCTGGAAATGCACGCACGGACAAAGTATAGTGTTGATCCTGTTTCACAAGAGCACACTCCCCATTATTGCTTCATCCAAGCACTTACTATTAATTCATATTTTTTTGTTCACTTCAATGCCACTTGACTCCCACTAAACCCATCATCAAAGGCATGCTAGTGTCTGCCACATCATCCCAGAGCCAAAGTTTAATAACCCTCTCTTGCAAACATCTGGCTTTCTCATAGCAGTTAGTGCTGGCCCATGTCAAACCTGCCTCTTCACAAAGAAGCGCAGAAGGGTATGAATAAAACAAAACAGATATAAATGACTATGATTGTGATTAAAATAGCTGGTGAGCTGGCTTCCCTTTGAGATGATTTGAAGGTAGAGATTAGTGGCTGAGTATCGGATCTAAGCCTCAGATCCATCTTTATCAAGCCGTCAGATGTGATGCATATCAAACAGGAACTGTGGTATTCAACAGGCTATATTTTTCCTGTTATGATGTCCTTTAATTTTCTTAACGATTTCCCCTGCCTTTGCGTATTGTTTGGTCTTACTGTGAGTACTGCCTCTGAATAGTCTGAAGTACATAACTGAGATCTGAGCTTGACTGGAAGGACTGTTTTTTAGATCCATCCAAACAGTAATGACTTCAACCTCATGTGGACGGGGTCTCACCTCAAGCCTTACCTCCTACGCAGCCTTCAAGACTTCCAGAAGGTCAACCACTTTCCCAGGTACGACTGTGTCCAACTGTACACAGAGTGGAGTCACTTTGGCCTGCTGCAGTTCCTGATGTAAAAATTCACACTGCTTCTTTGTTTAAGCCCCTTCAATTCGACCTTGTGTTTATTGGCTTTCACAGGAAAACATTTTGTTTGTTTGCCTTTCTAAAACATGAAATGAATCAAACTGTCAGGCAGAGTAGTCTTGTGGCCATTGTGTTTGTACAAGCGCTTATTTCTATCAGCATCCAAGCAGTAGAGAACTCAAGCATTTCGAGCTGACAGGTCAATGGCCTTGTTCATTTCCAGGTCATATGAACTGACGCGCAAAGATCGGCTGTATAAAAACATCCAGCGGATGCAGCAGTCTCACGGCTTTAAAAACTTCCACATCGTCCCTCAGACCTTTGTGCTTCCCTCAGAGTACCAGGAGTTCTGTAGTAAGTCCTGCTTGTCTGTTAACATCTATTGACTCTCATTACTGTAAACACAATAAGCCACCATGTTTCTGCGCTAGTCTTTCTCACAGCACGCCACTCTTCCCCGTCTTCTCTGCCTCATCCCAGGTTCTTTCGTCAAGGACCAGGGCCCCTGGATCATTAAGCCAGTAGCATCTTCAAGAGGACGAGGGATCTACCTGGTCAGCAATGTAAGGGATACACCATAGGAAGAACAGTGCACTGTTAGTGTTACTTTTGGTCATTTAGTGTATAACACAGTATGTGGACACCTGCTCGTCGAACATCTCATTCCAAAATCATGGGCATTTATATGGAGTTGGTCCCCCCCCTTTGCTGCTATAACAGTCTCCACTCTTCTGGGAAGGCTTTCCACTAGATGTTGTAACATTGCTGCGGGGACTTGCTTCCATTCAGCCACGAGCATTAGTGAGGTTGGCACGGATGTTGGGCGATTAGGTCTGGCTTGCAGTCGGCGTTCCAATTCATCCCAAAGGTGTTCGATGGGGTTGAAGTCAGGGCTCTGGCAAGGCCAGTCAAGTTCTTCCATACTGATCTCGTCAAACCATTTCTGTATGGACCTCGCTTTGTACACGGGGGCATTCTCATGCTGAAACCGGAAAGGGCCTTCCCCAAACTGTTGCCACAAAGTTGGAAGCACAGAATTGTCTAGAATGTTATTTTATGCTGTAGCGTTAAGATTTACATTCACTAAATCTAAGGGGCCTAGCCCTAACCATGAAAAACAGCCCCAGACCATTATTCCTCCTCCACCAAACCTTACACTTGGCATTATGCATTGGGGCATGTTGTGTTCTCCTGGCATCTGCCAATCCCAGACTGCCAGATGGTGACGCGTGATTCATCACTCCAGAGAACGCGTTTTCACTGAGTCCAATGGTGGCGAGCTTTACACCACTCCAGCCGACGCTTGGCATTGTGCATGGTGATCTTATTCTTGTGTGCGACTGCTCGGCCATGGAAACCAATTTCATGAAGCTCCCGACGAACAGTTCTTGTGCGGACGTTGCTTCCAGAATGCATTTTGGAACTCGGTAGTGAGTGGTGCAACTGAGTACAGACAATTTTTATGTGCTTATGCACTCTGCGGTTCCGTTCTGTGAGCTGGTGTGGCCTAGCACTTCCTGGCTAAGCCCTTGTTGCTCCTAGACGTTTCCACTTCACAAGAACAGCACTCATGGTCGACTGGGGCAGCTCTATCAGGGCAGAAATTTGACAAACTGACTTTTTGGAAAGGTGGCATCCTATGATGGTGCCACGTAAAGTCACTGAGCTCTTCAGTAAGGCCATTCTACTGTCAATGTTTGTCTATGGAGATTGCATGACTGTGTGCTCTATTTTATACACCGGTCAGCAATGGGTGTGGCTGAAGGGGTGTCTACATGCTTTTGTGTATATACAGTGCCTTCAGAATGTATTCAGACCCCTTGACTTTTTCCATATTTCGTTACTTTACAGCCTCTAAAATTGATTAAATAGTTTTTTCTCCCCTTATCAATCTACACACTGTATCCCATAATGTCAAAGCAAAAACATGTTTTTAGAAATGTTTGCTAATTTATTAAAACTAAAAATGGAAATATAATTTACATTTTGTTACATTACTGCCTTCTTTTACATTTTGTTACTTTACTGCCTTCTAAAATTGATTAAATAATTTCCCCCCTCCTCAATCTACAAACAATACCCCATAATAACAATGCAAAAACTGTTTTATTTTAGCAAATTAATAAAAAATGTAAAAACATATCAAATTTACATAAGTATTCAGACCCTTTACTCAGTACTTTGTTGAAGCAAAGTGATTACAGCATCAAGTCTTTCTTTGGGATGATGCTTACAAGCTTGGCACCCCTGTATTTGGGGAGTTTTTCCCATTATTCTTTGCAGATCCTTTCAAGCTCCGTCAGGTTGGATGGGGAGCATCGCTGTACAGCTATTTTCAGGTCTCTCCAGAGGTATTCATTCAAGTCCGGGCTCTGGCTGGGACACTCAAGGACATTCAGAGACTTGTCTCCCAGTCCCTGCTGCTGAAAAACATCCCCCACAGTATGATGTTGCCCCCACCATGCTTCACCTTAGGGATGGTGCCAGGTTTCCTCTAGATGTGAAGCTTGGCATTCAGGCCAAAGAGTTCAATCTTGGTTTCATCAGACCAGAGAATCTTGTTTCTCATGGTCTGAGAGTCATTCGGTGCCTTTTGGCAAACTCCAAGCGGGCTGTCATGTGCCTTTTTGTTGAGGAGTGTCTTCTGTCTAGCCAGTCTACCACAAAGGCCTGATTGGTGGAGTGCTGCAGAGATGGTTGTCTTTCTGGAAGGTTCTCCCATCTCCACAGAGGAACTCTAGAGCTCTGTCAGAATGACCATCAGGTTCTTGGTCACCTCCCTGACCAAGGCCCTTCTCCCCCGATTGCTCAGTTTGGCTGGGTGGCCCACTCTAGGAAGAGTCTTGGTGGTTCCAGACATCTTCCATTAAAGAATGGAGGCCACTGTGTTCTTGGGGACCTTCAATGCAGAAATATTTTGGTACCCTTCCCCAGATCTGTGCCACGACACAATCCTGTCTTGGCGCTTTACAGACAATTCCTTGTACCTCATGGCTTGGTTTTTGCTCTGACATGCACTGTCAACTGTGAGACCTTATAGACAGGTGTGTGCCTTTCCAAATCATGTCCAATCAATTGAATTTACCACAGGTGGACTCCAATCAAGTTGTAGTAACATCTCAAGGATGATCAAGGGAAACAGGAGCTCAATTTTGAGTCTGATAGCAAAGGGTCTGAATACCTATGTAATTAAGGTATTTCTGTTTTTTATTTTTAATAGATTTGCAAAAAAATGTATGAACCTTGTTTCACTTTGTCATTATGGGGTATTGTGTGTAGAATGTGGAGGATTTTTTATTTATTTAATACATATTAGAATAAGGCTGTAACGTATTTTTTTTTAGAAAAAGTAAAGGGTTCTCAATTAGTGTCCAAATGCACTGTAAAGTGTAGATACACTCACCTTAAGGCTACATGGGGATACTAGCCTGAGGGATCTCAGGTTGTAAATGAAACAATATGGCAGTTACTTGCGGGAGGGGGTGGATTCTGTTGAAAAATTAAGTATAAAACAATGTGTGTCATAGACATTAAGCACTGTTGAGTAAATCACACACTTCAAGGCTTTGGAAGAGCTCCAGAAGGTTCTCTGACTTGGACAACCTATAAACATGCTTTTTCTTCTGGGGTATTTTTATGAAACAGTGGAAAGAATGTCAGGGTGATATTTAGAAAGAAGGATGTTCATTTTGGGGGTTTTCTCTGAACTGTAGCCAGCCCGACGGTTAGTAGCTCTCCACCTCCCTCACCCCTCCCTGGCTTCACCACCTGCAACACATTTCAGACTCATAAATGACCCCACTCCTCTGATAGACTGCTGTAGAGGATGGGTTTTCTCTTTGAATGGCCAATTTCATGTGTCTGACTTGATCATACTGGACCTGGTGCATTATACAGTGCGCTCCAAAAGTATTGGAACAGTGACAAATGTTTTTGTTTTGGTTCTGTACTTTGGCTCTGTACTCCTGAATGAATCGTGACCAATGATGAGTGAGAAAGTTACAGCCGCATAAATATCATACCCCCCCCCCCCCCCCCCCCCCCCCCCAAAATGCTAGCCTCCTCTGTTGTGTTGGTGAACGGTTAGCATGTCTTGGGGTTATGATGTTTGTTCATCTGTGTCTAACTTTCTCTCCCATCATTATTCACGATTCATTCAGAACTATCAGCAGTCATGGTAGCATGTTTAGTGTTTAGAAACATATTATATTCTTATTTACAATAAAACTGACTCCAAAACGACACAATACATTATTTACCATTCATTTCTATTGGGCACAAAATAATCTGAAACGCAACCAAAAAAAAGAGCAATGCTTCCAACAAGCTTGATGTAATCATTGCGTGCTAGGAATATGGGACAAAATACTTTACTTTTGACTACTTTAATACACAAGTGAATTTGTCCCTATACCTTTGGTCCACTAAAATGGGGGGGGGGGGGGGGAGACTATGTACAAAGTGCTGTAATTTCTAAACGGTTCACCCTGTATGGATGGAAATACCCTCATTAAAGCTGACAGTCTGCACTTTAACCTCCCATAGTCATGGTATAATTTCAATGCGTCACTGTCAAATGCTTTTGGAGCTCACTGTATGTGTAATCTAATGATTGATGTGTTATTTAGCCTAACGTATGATCCTTATCCTACAAAGCCTACCCAGATTCCAATGGATGAGAACATCTTAGTTTCTCGATACATCAATAACCCATTACTGATTGACGGTGAGTTTTTCCCCTTCAAGTGTTGTCAAATCAGTTACTTATGCAGATGAAGACAGTAGTTAGAAAAGCAGTCATTTTGTATGTATGTTTAATACATTTTTTGCAGACTTCAAGTTTGATGTGCGGTTGTATGTGCTGGTGACATCATATGATCCACTCACTATCTATCTCTATGAGGAGGGCCTGGCCAGGTGAGCTGTGTACTAGATCTTTACTTTGTGTTATGCAAACAATGTCCAGTTACATTTGAATCATTTAGCAGAAGCTCTCATCCAGGAACATTTAGGGTTAAAAGCGTTGCTCAAGGGCACATCGACATATTTTTCACCTAGTCGGCTTGAGGATTCGAAACGGCAACCTTTTGGTTACTGGCCCAACGCCCTTAACTGCTAGGCTACCTGCCACCAATGATTATATATGGGATATCTAATCTCCATTAGCTAGGTCATTGAAGTGTGTATTGGGTCAAAAGTGTCCATGTTGGATAGTGGCTTTGGAATTATTTCCTGTCCTCATGAAAGTAGTGAAGAAAAGTATCAACTGTAGTTAGGAAGTTACCACGCAATGACCAGTAGAGGGTGGTCTAAACGTTTCTATCTGCCACTGATGAGTAGTACGGTTTGGTGGGGCTTTCAAACAAAGCTCTCCATTGTCTCCATGGTCCAATGAGATAATCAAATGCTCTTTGCTCAGACTTGGACCCTGATAAGCAGGGAGACAGATCTCTGTTTGAAATTGTTTTACAGATTTATTAAACATGAATGATATTGTGCTGTAATTATCTTATGAGTCTCAGATGTAAATCTGCAGTGACAGACTTAAAATGAGTGTCCCACAGCCGCAATGCTATTTGCAACATTTAGTTATTTTCTTATTATCATATTAGATCAACAATTTTCCTGTGTCTTTACCTGGAGCCTGCAGTAATACTGTATTTATTCATTCATCATTAAGATCGTCTGGGCTCATGTGGGGTTGGGGGCAGCGATGGGTGGATGATGCATACTGATTGTCTCATCTCGGCTAGGCTTGATGGATGTGCTGCAATGCGTGAGGCAATCAAACACAAACGCACAGGGCTGTTTAGCGCAGACTGTGCTTGATTATTAATGGAGGGCAATTAATCCTGGCTGAATTGCGAATACCACTTTAATCTTTGACATTCCATTTGGTTTGACTAGATTCGGGTACTCGCTGTATGCCAAGGAATTCTCAATATTCCACATGTGGTGTCAATCCTCTTTAATACATAGTACAGTATGGAGAACATATCTCCTTTACTAATAGACCCTCTAATTCTGTCAAAGGTCAATCATATGAATTGCTGTAAGTAATGTATAGTAACTTTTTGTGCATCCTCTGTAAGTTGTGTTATTGGAAATTGTTTAATTGAACCAAAACTCTGCCTACAGGTTTGCCACCGTGAAGTATGACTGTGGCACAAAGAGCATCAAGAACCAGTTCATGCATCTCACCAACTACAGCGTGAACAAGAAGAGCAGCGACTATGTCAGGTAACCGGGGATCTGCAGGGAACAATCACTTCTATTCTCCTTCAGGAATCTCTAAGTTAATATGTAGCTTATTGACGGTGCATAGAATTGGGAAAACAGCAAATCATACACGTTTTGGTTTTTGAATGGTATTTTCAGATGGTAGATAGATTCCCACTTTGGTTTTCTAATGACTATCTTTTCAACATTGTAGCATGGACTGTTTTGGAAAAAGCCAGACCATTATATTTATTTTCTTCCTTTTCAGTTGTGATGACCCTGAAGTGGAGGATTATGGGAACAAATGGAGCATGAGTGCAATGCTGCGGTATTTGAAGCAGGAGGGAAAAGACACCACATGTGAGTAGTCTGAACTATTCACTCTCCTTTGAACCTCCTCCCCTCCACCCTCTCCTGGCTCAGAATGTCCATGCTATTGTCCATGCACAGTCAAAGTAATGTTACTGTAGTTGAACCGGATTTAATCTTACACCCAGATCCCCACCCTTCTCTGTCAAAATGCTCAGTAGGGCAGAATCTACACGTCAACCTGTAACCACAGATTGTGTTAAAGATGTTGAGATATTCTAGCCAATTTGTGTCCAGTGTAAAGTTCTTTAGGGTCCTGTGTGTAAAGTAGACTAGACTAACCTATGGCAGGTCTCAGACTGAGTGTCACCCTGCTCTCTGTTTCTGTGTTTTCCAGTGCTGATGAGTCAGGTGGAGGACCTGGTGATTAAGGCTGTGTTGAGCGCTGAGCTGCAGATAGCCACTGCCTGCAAGATGTTTGTGCCCCACAGGAACAACTGCTTCGGTAAGATTGTCTGCCACACTCTTGCCTTGTTGATGCTCGATCTTTGAATATGTAGTATTCCATACCCTTTCATTTTCTCCTTCATTTCTTCGGTGCAGACTACAGACATTCCCAAATCCGTCCTGCTCTCTGACAGTCCGGATGGTTTTGGAGTCAGCTTGTTGACCGAAGCAGGAATTTGTTTCCTTTTTTCTGTTGCCATTCAGGTCTGTCTGATTTAGGGTGACTGTTTTCTTGGCTGCTCCTGTGTAGCACCAGGCTCGCGTGAACTCCATTTTGGAGCCATTACTGATGTTAGTGTTGGCACTAATTGTCTTCCCTCTCTCGCTGGCGTTCTCTCCGAGACCTGGGGTTTGACTGCAGCCAGGTCTGCTGAGCATCCTCTGCCTTCTGTCTCCTTTTCGTTCTTGCACGCTGTCTCTCTCTCTGTCTCCCGTTCTCTTCCTGTTCTTGTCTGTAACTCTGTCTCTCTTTGCTTTGTGCTCTCACTGGTTAGAAAAGTAGAGAGCCCTGGCTGCACTTTTGACAAGCCACTGTAGACATAATAGACCCTGACTTGTGATTGTTTGGGCTGTAGGGGCTGTGTACCAGGGCAAAAAGCATGTTATCTAAGCATCGCTTGTGTAGAGATAATATCTGTGCCCCGATCGGCAGGCATCACCACAGGGTACCACAGGCAGACGGGCCCAGGGTGTGAAATGTTCAGATGAAGGTGTTTGTGGGATGAGGTGGGGCCAGGGCGGCATGCCTTAATCCTGCCTTCGTACTTGCCTGATGGAAATGAGTCATTTTAGGGAAAGATGACAGTAGAGTGAGAGAACAGGACATGAATGGATGTTGACACACCAATGAACTTACACACAACCTTGTGAGCATACACACGCACACACACACACTGTACACAGGCAAGTAGGCCCATCTATTTTGTTCTATACACAAAGCCAGTTGACTAATAAACATGCCCATTACCCTTTGTGATATCAGTTTACCGTCTAATGTGGTGTAATTTTGTTGTCTTCAGATCGCCTCAAGCTAGTTAATTATAAAATTAAGTGTCTGCTGGAGACAATTTCCAAAGGAAGACAGTGACAACTCTAGTCCTGACAATTCCAGAGGATCACCCTCGTCCTGCTACCTCTGTTCTCATCCTCCTCTCAAGGTGGGCCTGTTGCTTTTTAAATATGTGACTGAGTGTCTGTGGAGACATGTACTGTATGAGCCAGTATAAAACATGAGTGCTGGGAGGCCAGGCCTGCCTCTGCTTCAGGGAGTCCAGTATCACTGTGTGCTTTATCTTCTCTCGTAAATAATTTCAAACCAAACCACAGATCTCTCAGCTCCTGTCGACGTCCTTCTCCTCTCTCTGCCTTCCTCTCCTCCTCCCACAATCTCCCAAACATGAATTCAATGTTAATTCATGCTCTGAAATGATCCAGCAATGTTGCCATGCACCAATTAGAAGGAAAACATTAGTAGGCTGTGATGTATCCGTTTAAATAATTGTAGATAATGAGGGCGGTGTATGCGTCCCTAAAATAGGGCCTATTGTTCGGAGTTAACATGCAATCTCTGCCACTCCTGGACCACAGCCACACATGGCCATAAAGCGGGTTGTAATCTTAATTTGCAGCAAACTATTCCAAGCCTTTTTAGTGTCTTTAATACAATGTTTATTGTTTTCAAATGGGATTTACGCTTTTTGCACAATTTGCTCTGCCTATCTTAACGAGCCTACTGTAACAAAATCCTTTAATACTCTGTCTCAGATGTGGGAAAGAGTAAAAACAACAATTTTTTTCCCCTTCTAACTTGCCTTGGTGAGTTGTGTGTTGGGGAGGATGCCACCCATGCTGCTCTCTTTACCACTATGCCTTATGATTAATGGATAGACTTTTTACTGAGAGATGCTGATTAAGACATGTTTTGACTGAGATCTGATCTAGCCAAGCCAAAGGCTTATTTTGTTCAACACAAAACATTCCACCAACTGCTCATGTAGTCCACAGAACATCTCTCATATTACATAGTGTGGAATCAGCAATAGTTTATAAACAACTTTTAGTCCTACATTTGTCCGTAAATCAAACACTTTACTGTCCCAAAAATAGGGATTTTACGATGAGGATGATATATGGTTATTATGAAATTCTTTGCAAATCACTGGATTTAGCCTATGTTTTGAGCTGCTCATTTCTATCATAGTGTTTTTTTGTGTTACCCATGGAGATACAGCAGTTTTTATTTTATTGCATTCAGGGCGTCTTTGTGCCTTTGGCATCAAACTTGTTGCTCCTCTCTGTTTCTCTGGATTTACAATGTCAACTTAAGTGATTTATTTGAAAATGCTGCAATAATCCAATTTGTGATAAGTAACAATGAAACCCACTTCAAGAAGATGCTTTATGTTGTTGTTGTTATTGTGGGGCCCATGAACTGCATGGCCGGGGTGGGGAGATCATTGTTCTGGCGCTGTCTCTTGTGATGGAGTTTCCAACTGCGCCCATCCAATAGTAAAAAACACTCTTCTTGATCTTCGCATCACTTCTTCTTCATTTATTTATTTCCCTCCCTCGTTTAATGGGTGTTGTGGATGTTCTCCTCTCTCGCTGTGTTATGTCTGTTGTGGTTTCTCTGTGGCTGCGTTAACGGCACTCCCAGGCAGCGGTCGAGCAACAGAACAAACGCGTCTCGGCGCGAGCGGCTGCCGGCTCCAGGGGCTCATGGGGCAGCAGCAGCGTCTGCTCCTAATTGGGGGAAAATGCGCGGCACATGGAGTCTGCTTGTCGGGGGCTGGCGAAGTGGAGAGGCTTTCTTTGTTTTCTCTCTTTCTTCCGTTGTTGTGGTACCACTGAGGCACTCCGGGCTCAAACAATTTATTCCCCTTCTCTGTTCCTTGATACTTGTTTTATGGTGCTCTCTCTCTCTCTCTCTCTCTCTCTCTCTCTCTCTCTCTCTCTCTCTCTGTCTCTCTCTCTCTCTCTCTCTCTCTCTCTCTGTGTGTGTCAGTGAATGGAAAAGAAAATCCCTGCATTCTGCTTAGCAACTACTGTTTGGCTTTTAGTGTCCAATCCTTACCCAAAGACAGATTGGTTCTGCTACTAATGTTAAAGGCCTTGGCTAAGGACTGCATCGTCACATTTTGGATCAATTCCACTTTAACACGAGTTTAGCAAGCCCCTTGACCCCTAGCAATGACATGATGAATGACTTTGCTCAAATTTAAAAAGAATATGGATGAGTTGGAAATCATTTAGATCTTTCGTACGTGTCATATTTAGGGGCGGCAGGTAGCCTAGTGGTTAGAGCATTGGGCCAGTAATCGAAAGGTTGCTGGATCATATCCCCGAGCTGCCCCTGAACAAAACAGTTCACTGAACAAAACTGTTCCCCAATAGGCCGTCATTGTAAATAAGAGTTTGTTCTTCACCTTTATTTAACTAGGCAAGTCAGTTAAATAAATATTTTACAAGCGAAGATAAATTAGCCGACTCTTGAAGAAGTTAGAATCTCAGAGACTTTGGAAGTCTCATGCTGCCATTTACTATTGTCAGAAAACCATGAAGAAGAGGATAGGGAGGCCCTTGTCGAAAATAAGTAAATATACAAACAATGAATGACTGATTTGTTTATTATAAAACTTGACTTGCACTGTAATATCACTCCTCTGCCAACAACTGTGTGAACATAACATAGCATGGTACTCTGTATTAACACTGATGTTGACCTCTAACACTAGAATAAACAACTTGCGCTACGACCACTTTGAAAACAACAACCTCTGGCCTCTTCTCAAAACTGACTTTTCTTTTGAAGAGCCATTAAGCAGATTTTTCCCTGTCATTACGGCCAGAGCTTTGCCCAGTGCCCTGTAAAAGACTGTCTTTTCTCTGGGGGCAGTGGGCTAAGCTGATGGACTCCCCCCAGGCAGAGCAGTGTGAGGGAGTGGTGGTGAGAAGGGCTTCCACAGGGCTCCTAGCCCCGTCGCGCTGTTGTGAAATGGCTGTTTTATAACCGTGAAGGAAGGAGAGCGAGGGTGGGAGAGAATGGATGAGTTTGTACACAGGGAACTCCCTGACCACTCAGTAAAAGGCCTTTTATTGTGTCGCTCTCTGCCAAGCTGACGATGGAGTGGAATATATATATGTGTCTGAGTCGCCAGGTCCCTCGCACTTGGAAAATACTTCCCTAACTTTCCAAACTTAGCTCGGTTGGAGTTCAGGGTCTATCAATAATTTGCTCCGTCATAATCATTTGCTTCTCTTCAGCTAGGCCTAGAGGGGGACCTTTTGGGACTGAGGTGTGGTTTAAACTGAGATCACCATGTAGGCTAATTTTGTGGTACAATATTGACTGAGCAACACCAGCCCAATGTGGAAGAAGGATTTTATAGTGTGTGTGTATATAATGGCATGAACATTTTATAGTGTATATAATGGCCTCCTGACCAATTATGCGATTTTGTTTGTTTGTGCTGATCTTAATTTTTTTTGTACATAATGTTTCCGCCATTGTTTCCTATGACAGAAAAGAGCTTCTGGACATCAAAACAGCGGTCACTAACCTCGATTTGGATGAAGAATTCAGGACAGGGCCTCCCGGGTGGCGCAGTGGTTAAGGGCTGTGCCACCAGAGACTCTGGGTTCGCGCCCAGGCTCTGTCGCAACCGGCCGCGACCGGGAGGTCCGTGGGGCGACGCACAATTGGCCTAGCGTCGTCCGGGTTAGGGAGGGCTTGGCCGGTAGGGATATCCTTGTCTCATCGCGCACCAGTGACTCCTGTGGCGGGCCGGGTGCAGTGCACGCTAACCAAGGTCACCAGGTGCACGGTGTTTCCTCCGACACATTGGTGCGGCTGGCTTCCGTGTTGGATGCTGTGTTAAGAAGCAGTGCGGCTTGGTTGGGTTGTGTATCGGAGGACGCATGACTTTCGGCCTTCATCTCTCCTGAGCCCTTATGGGAGTTGTAGCGGTGAGACAAGATAGTAGCTACTAACAATTGGATACCATGAAATTGGGGAGAAAAAGGGGGTAAAAATGTAATTAAAAAAAATAATTCAGGACACAAAGCTCACCCGGACCAGGCCCTAATCCTTGACACTCGTAAGAGGAAAATACAACGATGTAGAGGCCGATGTGGGGGCACCCTGATGAAACTACGGCGGCGAGTGAATATACCACCTCTACCCTTTTGTTCTATTGGTGAATGTACAATCACTGGAGAACAAACTGGACAAGCTCTGTTCGAGACTATCATATCAACGGGTCCTGAAGAACTGTAATGTCCTATGCTTCACGGAGTCCTGGATGAATGAGAGCATGGTTAATATAAATCTAACTTCTATGCAACGACAGAACGGCAGCGTCTCGTAAACTCAAGGGCGGGGGTGTGTGTGTCTTTTAACAACTGGTGCACAATCTCTAATATTAAGGAAGTCTCCAAGGTTCTACTCACCTGAATTAGAGTACCTCATGATAAGCTGTTAACCATGCTTTTTACCAAGAGTTAATCTATATTTTTCGTAGCTGTATATTTATCACCACAAACCTATGCTGGTAGTAAGATCGCACTCAACCAGCTATATAGGGCCATAAGCCAATAAGAAAATGCTCATCCAGAGGCAGCACTCCTAGTGGCCAGTGATTTTAATGCAGGAAAATTCAAATCTGTTTTATCTAATTTCTACCAGCATGTCACCTGTGCAACTAGAGGGGAAAAAAAGAACTCAAGACCACCTTTACTCCACTCACAGAGATGTGTACAAAGCTCTCCCGCTCCCTCCATTTGGCAAATCTGACCATAACTCTATCCTCATAATTCCTGCTTACAAGCAGAAACAGGAAGTACCATTTAAAACGCTTAATTCGGAAGTGGCCCGATGAAACAAATGCTAACCCACAGGACTGCTTCGCTAGCACAGACGGGAATATGTTCCGTGATTCATCCGATGGCATCGGAGTTTACCACATCAGTCCCCGGCTTCATTAATAAGTGCATCGACGACGTAGTCCCCACAGTTACCGTACGTACTGTACATATCCCAACCAGAAGTCATGGATTATAGGCACCATCCGCGCTGCACTAAAGGCTAGAGCTGCCGCTTTCAAGGAGCGGGATACTAACCCGGACGCTTTTAAGAAATCCCGCTATGCCCTCCGACGAACCATCAAACAGGCAAAGCATCAATACAGGACTAAGATTGAATCCTACTACACCGGCTCTGATGCTCGTCGAATGTGGCAGGGCTTGAAAAGTATTACAGACTACAAAGGGAAACACAGCCGAGAGCTTCCCAATGACACGAGCCTACCAGACGAGCTAAATTACTTCTATGCTCGCTTCGAGGCAAGCAACACTGAATCACTCGTGAGAGCATGAGCTGTTCCGGACAACTGTCTGTTATATGTTTCAAGCAGACCTCCATTGTCCCTGTGCCCAAGAACACCAAGGTAACCTGTCTAAATGACCATAGATAGCACTCACATCTGTAGCCATGAAATGCATTGAAAGTCACGGCTCACATCAAGACCATCATCCCAGACACCCTGGACCCACTCCAGTTTGCATACCGCCCCAACAGATCAACAGATCCACAGACTATGCAAATTCTATTCCACCCCACACTGCCCTTTCCTGTTTGGACAAAATGAACACCTACATTAGAATGCGGTTCATTGACTACATCTCAGTGTTCAACACCATAGAGCCCTCAGCTCATTACTAAGCTAAGGTCCTTGGGACTGAACACCTCCCTCTGCAACTGGTGCAGCGCACGACTCCAACACCACCATTAAGTTTGCTGATGACACAACGGTGGTAAACCTGATCACTGTTGATGATGAGACGGCCTATAGGGAGGAGGTCAAAGACCTGGCAGTGTGGTGCCAAGACAACCTCTCCCTCGTCTTCAGTAAGACAATGGAGCTGATCGTCGATGCCAGGAAACGGAGGGCCGAGCATGCCCCCATTCACATCGACGGTGCTGTAGTGGAGCAGGTCGAGAGCTTCAAGGTCCTCGGTGTCCATATCATTAAGGATTTATCATGGTCCAAACACCAACATGGTCGTGAAGCGGGCACGACAACGCCTCTTCCCCCTCATGAGGCTGAAAAGATTTGTCATGGGTCCTCAGATCCTCAAAGTTCTTCAGCTGCACCATCGAGAGAATCTTGACTGGCTGCATCACCGCTTGGTATGTCAACTGCTTGGCATCCAACCGCAAGGCGCTACAGAGGGTAGTGCGTGTGGCCCAGTACATCACTGGTGTCGAAAGTACAAGGTGTCGAAAGTGTTCCGCAGGGATGCTTGCCCAAATTGCCTCAAATGCTTCCCACAGTTGTCAATTTGGCTGGATGTCCTTTGCGTGGTGGACCATTCTTGATACACATAGGAAACCATTTAGTGTGAAAAATCCAGCAGCATTGCAGTTCTTTACACAAACCGGTGCGCCTGGCACCTACTACCATATCCCGTTCAAAGGCACATAAGTCTTTTGTCTTGCCTATTCACTCTCAGTGGCACACGCAAACTTACACACGCACACACAATCCATGTCTCAAGGCTTAAAAATCCTTCTTTAACCTGTCTCCTCCCCTTCATCTACATTGATTTTCAAGTGGATTAAACAAGTGACATTCATATGTAATCATAGCTTTCACTTGGTCAGTCTGTCATTGTAATGTTTTGTATATGCAGTGTACTTCCACTGATACCCCAACACACAGACACATACGCCCACACGCACGAACATGCATACTGACGCCATACACTTTCACACTCCCCACATACGCTGCTGCTAGTCACTTTACCTCTACCTACACTACCAGTCAAAACAGCTAATTTGTGGAATTTCTTTCCTTATTGCATTTGAGCCAATCAGTTGGGTTGTGACAAGGTACAGTTGGGGTGGTATACAGGAGGCCCTATCTGGTAAAAGTCCATATTATGGCAAGAACAGCTGAATTAAGCAAAGAGAAACGACAGTCCATCACTACTTTAAGACATGAAGGTTAGTCATTCCGGACATCCAAACATCAACTGTTCAGAGGAGACTGCGTGAATCAGGCCTTCATGGTCGAATTGCTGCAAAGAAACCACAACTAAAGGACACCAAAATAAAGAAGAGACTTGCTTGGGCCAAGAAACACAAGTAATGAACATTAGACCAGTGGAAATCTGTCCTTTAGCCTGAGTCCAATTTTGCGATTTTTGTTCCAACCGCCGTGTCTTTGTGAGATGCAGAGTAGGTGAACGGATGATCTCCGCATGTGGTTCCCACCGTGAAGCATGGAGTAGGAGGTGTGATGGTGTAGGGGTGCTTTGCTGGTGACATCGTCTGTGATTTATTTTGAATTCAAGGCACACTTAACCAGCATGGCTACCTCAGCATTCTTCAGTGATACACCATCCCATCTGGTTTGCGCTTAGTGGGATTATGAATTGTTGTTCAACAGGACAATGACCCAACACACCTCCAGGCTGTTTGACCAATGAGAGTGGTGGAGTGCTGCATCAGATGACCTGGCTTCCACAATCACCCAACCTCAACCCAATTGAGATGATTTGGACCACAGAGTGAAGGAAAAGCAGCATATGTGGGAACTCCTTCAAGATGTTTGGAAAAGCATTCCTCATGAAGCTGGTTGAGAGAATGCCTAGAGTGTCCAATTCTGTCATCAAGGCAAAGGGTGACTCTAAGAATAAAAAAAATATTTAGATTTGCTTAACACTTTTTGGGTTAATACATGATTCCATATGTGTTATTTCATAGTGTTGATGTCTTCACTAGTATTCAACAATGTAGAAAATAGTTAAAATTAACAACAACCCTTGAATGAGTAGGCGTCCAAACTTTTGACTGGTACTGTATATGTACAGTACATAGCTTGTACCCCTCCCTATTCATCGACTTGGTACTGGTACTCCCTTTTAATAGCAATGTTATGTTCTACTCCCTTTAAACAGTGCATTCGGAAAGTATTCTTACCCCTTTACTTTTTCCACATTTTGTTACGTTACAGCCTTCTTCTAAAATTAATTAAATCGTTTCCCCCCCTCAATCTACAGACAATACACCATAATGACAATGCAAAAACTGTTTTATTTGAGCAAATTAATAAAAAATAAAAAAACATCAAATTTACATAAGTATTCAGACCCTTTACTCAGTACTTTGTTGAAGCACCTTTGGCAGCGATTACAGCCTCGACTCTTCTTTGGTATGACGCTACAAGCTTGGCACACCTGTATTTGGGGCGTTTCTCCCATTCTCTGCAGATCCTCTCAAGCTCTGTCAGGTTGGATGGGGAGCATCGCTGCACAGCTATTTTCAGGTCTATCCAGAGATGTTCGATCGTGTTCAAGTCTGGGCTCTGGCTTGGCCGCTCAAGGAAAATCAGAGACATGTCCCAAAACCACTACTGCGTTGTCTTGGCTGTGTGCTTAGCTGTCTTGGCTGTGTCATTGTCCTGATGGAAGGTGAACCCCAGTCCAAGGTCCTGAGCGCTCTGAAGCAGGTTTTCATCAAGGATCTCTGTACTTTGCTCCGTTCATCCTTCCCTCGATCCTGACTAGTCTCCCAGTCCCTGCCACTGAAAAACAGAGTTAGTCTCATAGCAAAGGGTCTGAATACTTATGTAAATAAGTTATTTCTGTTTTTTTATTTGAGGTAATTGTGCCAAAATTTCTCAACCTGTTTTCACTTTGTGTGGATGAGGAAAATCATTTGTTTAATTCATTTAGAGTAAGATTGTAACGTAACAAAATGTGGAAAACGTCAAGGGGTCTGAATACTTCCCGAATGCTCTGTATAGCCATGTTATTTTTATTTGTTATTCACTGTCACTTATTAAAATGTTTAATTAAATTGATCTTTAATTTTGCATTGTTGGAATAGAACCTGTAAGTAAGCGTGTGATGACAAATTATTTGATTTGAAAGCGGATTTGATGATGCGCAATTTATAGACTATATAACGATTTAAGATAATTAAATGTTTAAATGCTGAGCTCTTTATATCCCTAACAGCCTATTGTGTCGCACTCGCACATGCTTCAGTGTATTTCTTTATAGGCTTCAAATAATTGATATCATTTAGCCTAGGTAATTCATTTTCATTCCTTCTTAGGCTCACTGTCTGGCTCCTGACCTATTTAGAGTGTTTATATGCTGTTTAATATGACATGTAGCCTATTTGAAAATGTGTGCGGTTCTTACATTCACATTTTCATGTTTATTCAAATACTTTTCTTTCAAATAGTTTGGTTTCAATATTTCAAAAGCAAATGGTAGTCACAAAAATAGATGGGTGTTGGTTAAATTGTGATTTTAACGAATGGAGCGAATTTGGAGTATCAGTTTTTTTCTTTTAGCGGAGTGGTTGGAAAGGACATGAAGCACCGGAGCGGAGAACGGGATTTCCAACTGCTCTACTCCGCTCACATGCTCTGTTCTCATCTCAGCTCTTATGTAAGCAGCTCCGTGGAACTGAAATGTGAATATACTTAGCTAATGTAATGCAGCCAGCCATTCCTCAGTAGCAACATTCGTTTGATGTAGTTTCTCTCTCTGAGTGATTGGATATTTAATATCCATATAATCAGTAGCCCGAAAACCAGCTATGTTGTCAACTGCCAGTTTGTGGGAACCAAGATAAGAAGCTTGGAGTCTATTATGTTATATTGTGGCTTATTATTGTTTATAAGACAACAGGCTCTTCCATCACTAGGATCAGAAGGTTTACCTCCCCATGTGACCTGACCAGGAAAAATGCTAGTCCCTAGCCTATTACTTAGCCTAATATGTGGTTGGGAAAAGATTCCTATTCATTACAAATGGGGTCAGCGGAAGCCAGAATAGTGCCAAACTCTGCTGACCTCCCATGTCCTCTGGTAACTCCATTATTCATGTGTGTGTATTTATCTACAGAACTGTATGGCTTTGATGTGCTCATCGACTCCAACCTCAAACCATGGCTCCTGGAGGTCAACCTCTCTCCCTCCCTGGCCTGGTGAGTGACTGACTGCATGTCATCTCACGGTTCACAGGAACAAATATATGCTTATGCCAGATCTTCAATCTTTGACCTTACAGCAGTTGCTCTCTTAACATCATTCTGAGAGCATTACTCTGCTCTGAAAAAAAAACGTGTAAATTGCTAAAGGGACTTCAGGGTAACTCAAACAAGTGTTCTTCTTGTCCTTCTTTGAGATGAAACACACTTCTGTTTTCCTCCCATAAACCCTTAAACATCCTCTGGTGAGCTCTAGGAATAGACATGTTAATATAACACATAATGAAATGGCATGTTTGAGGATTTACACTTCGTTTGTTGATAAATACCCGGTGGCTAAATGTAAGCTTTTATCTTCTCATCCTCTTGAAATACATCTGAGCAGTTCTTTCCAGCCCAGTAAATTCTGTGAGTTGACTGTGATTGAGACGTTTGTGTCCTCTACAACTTTGGGATTGCACTTGTTTGTGAGGGCATATTGTGTTATTTTACTGTATGGACTTTGATGTCTTTCTAATGTCTTTTGTTCGTTTTTATATGATTTGAATCTTTCATTCCAGTGATGCTCCTCTGGATCTGAAGATAAAGGCCAGCATGATATCAGACATGTTTTCTATTGTGGGTGAGTCCTTCTCTCTCCCTCTCTTTCTGCACATAAAAAACAAGTGTTAATGCATGGGTTTTGGGGAGGGAGGAATGCCAAGGGTTTGGTCTGGCGACTACACCTGAATGAATGCTCTTGGCCAAAATGTTTCTGTTTAATTACATACCCACCTGTAGGGTTGGACGGTATCCAGATGTCCATACCTTCATACCGTGCCTGTGCCATCCTGGGGATATACGGAATTACCAGTAGTGCACACAAGGGGCGCTATATATATTTTTTTCAAACGTAAATCCCCTTAATAAAAAAAAGTTACTTATCAGAATGCTAACTAGTACTATGGAATCCTCATAGTGGATACTAGGTAAATGCTAACGTGCAAATGCGAACATTTACTACTTAGATTGACAACCCAGCTCATAAAGTTATGTAAGTATACTGAACAAAAATATAAACGCAACATGCAACAATTTCAAAGATTTCACTGAGTTAAAGTTCATATGAGGAAATCAGTCAATTTAAGTACAGTAAATTCATTAGGCCCTAATCTATGGATTTCACATGACTGGGAAGACAGATATGCATCTGGACACAGATACTTTAAAATAAATGGTATTTCGTCATGGTATTTCTGTGCATTCAAATTACTAACAATAAAATGCAATTGTGTTCTTTGTAGCTTATGCCTGCCCATACCATAACCCCACCGCCACCATGTTCACAACGTTGACATCAGCAAACCGCTCGCCCGCATGACGCCATAAACGTGGTCTGCGGTTGAGGCCAGTTGGACGTACTGCCAAATTCTCTAAAAGGACATTGGATGTGGCATATGGCAGAGAAATTATGTGGCAACTTCTCTGGTGGACATTCCTGCAGTCAGCATGTCAATTGCACACTCCCTCAACTTGAGACATCTGTGGCATTGTGTTGTGACAAAACTGCACATTTTAGAGTGGCCTTTAATTGTCCACTGCACAAGGTGCACCTGTGTAATGATCATGCTGTTTAATCAGCTTCTTGAGATGCCACACCTGTCAGGTGGATGGATTATGATGGCAAAGGAGAAATGTTCACTAACATTTGTGCCCAACATTTTAGAGAAATACAGTGCCTTGCGAAAGTATTCGGCCCCCTTGAACTTTGCAACCTTTTGCCACATTTCAGGCTTCAAACATAAAGATATAAAACTGTATTTTTTTGTGAAGAATCAACAACAAGTGGGACACAATCATGAAGTGGAACGACATTTATTGGATATTTCAAACTTTTTTAACAAATCAAAAACTGAAAAATTGGGCGTGCAAAATTATTCAGCCCCTTTACTTTCAGTGCAGCAAACTCTCTCCAGAAGTTCAGTAAGGATCTCTGAATGATCCAATGTTGACCTAAATGACTAATGATGATAAATACAATCCACCTGTGTGTAATCAAGTCTCCGTATAAATGCACCTGCACTGTGATAGTCTCAGAGGTCCGTCAAAAGCGCAGAGAGCATCATGAAGAACAAGGAACACATCAGGCAGGTCCGAGATACTGAAGTTTAAAGCCGGATTTGGATACAAAAAGATTTCCCAAGCTTTAAACATCCCAAGGAGCACTGTGCAAGCGATAATATTGAAATGGAAGGAGTATCAGACCACTGCAAATCTACCAAGACCTGGCCGTCCCTCTAAACTTTCAGCTCATACAAGGAGAAGACTGATCAGAGATGCAGCCAAGAGGCCCATGATCACTCTGGATGAACTGCAGAGATCTACAGCTGAGGTGGGAGACTCTGTCCATAGGACAACAATCAGGCGTATATTGCACAAATCTGGCCTTTATGGAAGAGTGGCACGAAGAAAGCCATTTCTTAAAGATATCCATAAAAAGTGTTGTTTAAAGTTTGCCACAAGCCACCTGGGAGACACACCAAACATGTGGAAGAAGGTGCTCTGGTCAGATGAAACCAAAATTGAACTTTTTGGCAACAATGCAAAACGTTATGTTTGGCGTAAAAGCAACACAGTTCATCACCCTGAACACACCATCCCCACTGTCAAACATGGTGGTGGCAGCATGGTTTGGGCCTGCTTTTCTTCAGCAGGGACAGGGAAGATGGTTAAAATTGATGGGAAGATGGATGGAGCCAAATACAGGACCATTCTGGAAGAAAACCTGATGGAGTCTGCAAAAGACCTGAGACTGGGACGGAGATTTGTCTTCCAACAAGACAATGATCCAAAACATAAAGCAAAATCTACAATGGAATGGTTCAAAAATAAACATATCCAGGTGTTAGAATGGCCAAGTCAAAGTCCAGACCTGAATCCAATCGAGAATCTGTGGAAAGAACTGAAAACTGCTGTTCACAAATGCTCTCCATCCAACCACACTGAGATCGAGCTGTTTTGCAAGGAGGAATGGGAAAAAATGTCAGTCTCTCGATGTGCAAAACTGATAGAGACATACCCCAAGCGACTTACAGCTGTAATCGCAGCAAAAGGTGGCGCTACAAAGTATTAACTTAAGGGGGCTGAATAATGTTGCACGCCCAATTTTTCAGTTTTTGATTTGTTAAAAAAGTTTGAAATATCCAATAAATGTCGTTCCACTCCATGATTGTGTCCCACTTGTTGTTGATTCTTCACAAAAAAATACAGTTTTATATCTTTATGTTTGAAGCCTGAAATGTGGCAAAAGGTCGCAAAGTTCAAGGGGGCCGAATACTTTCGCAAGGCACTGTAAGCTTTTTGTGAATATGTAACATTTCTGGGATATTTTATTTCAGCTCATGAAACATGGGACCAACACTTGACATGTTGCGTTTTATATTTTTGTTCAGTACATATCAAAATGCAGTTTGCAGCATGCACAAAACAAACATTAGACAGCAGGGATCTTAATCCAAGAGGGGATTTTCTCTGCTCCTGTTATCAAGAAGCTTGATCTTGCAAGCTAACTTTAGCCACTTAGCTAACATTAGCAAGATAGTAAAACCCAGCTCGAGAGGATTTATTTGGCAAATCTTATATAGTTAACTTAATCATTATAAGGTATATAGCTGACTAACAAAATAGTCTAACAAGCAAAATGATGAACGCGATCTGCTTTATCTATTACCTAGTGCACAAGTTGACTGCAGGTATTTATTTAAAAAGTACTAATATTCAAATGTGTATTAAATGTAATATTGGGTATTGACCTTATTGGTTAGTCATACTGATGGTATTTTGAAATACCCCAGGATACCGCATACAGTGGGGCAAAAAAGTATTTAGTCAGCCACCAATTGTGCAAGTTCTCCCACTTAAAAAGATGAAAGGCCTGTAATTTTCATCATAGGTACACTTCAACTATGACAGACAAAATGAGAAAAAAAATCCAGAAAATCACATTGTAGGATTTTTAATTAATTTATTTGCAAATTATGGTGGAAAATAATATAACTAAAGTTTATCTCAATACTTTGTTATATACCCTTTGTTGGCAATGACTGAGGTCAAACGTTTTCTGTAAGTCTTGACAAGATTTTCACACACTGTTGCTGGTATTTTGGCCCATTCCTCCATGCAGATCTCCTCTAGAGCAGTGAGCAGTGATGTTTTGGGGCTTTCAACTCCCTCCAAAGATTTTCTATGGGGTTGAGATCTGGAGACTGGCTAGGCCACTCCAGGACCTTGAAATGCTTCTTACGAAGCCACTCCTTCGTTGCCCGGCCGGTGTGTTTGGGATCATTGTCATGCTGAAAGACCCAGCCACGTTTCATCTTCAATGCCCTTGCTGATGGAAGGAGGTTTTTGCTCAAAATCTCACGATACATGGCCCCATTCATTCTTTCCTTTACACGGATCAGTCGTCCTGGTCCCTTGGCAGAAAAACAGCCCCAAAGCATGATGTTTCCACCCCCATACTTCACAGTAGGTATGGTATTCTTTGGATGCAAGTCAGCATTCTTTGTCCTCCAAACACGACGAGTTGAGTTTTTACCAAAAAGTTAGATTTTGGTTTCATCTGACCATATGACATTCTTCCAATATTCTTCTGGATCATCCAAATGCTCTCTAGCAAACTTCAGACGGGCCTGGACAAGTACTGGCTTAAGCAGGGGGACACGTCTGTCACTGCAGGATTTGAGTCCCTGGCGGCGTAGTGTGTTACTGATGGTAGGCTTTGTTACTTTGGTCCCAGCTTTCTGCAGGCCATTCACTAGGTTCTGGGATTTTTGTGATCATTTTGACCCCACGGGGTGAGACCTTGCGTGGAGCCCCAGATCGAGGGAGATTATCAGTGGTCTTGTATGTCTTCCATTTCCTAATAATTGCTCCCACAGTTGATTTCTTCAAACCAAGCTGCTTACCTATTGCAGATTCAGTCTTCCCAGCCTGGTGCCGGTCTACACTTTTGTTTCTGGTGTCCTTTGACAGCTCTTTGGTCTTGGCCATAGTGGAGTTTGGAGTGTGACTGTTTGAGGTTGTGGACAGGTGTCTTTTATACTGATAACAAGTTCAAACAGGTGCCATTAATACAGGTAACGAGTGGAGGACAGAGGAGCCTCTTAAAGAAGAAGTTACAGGTCTGTGAGAGCCAGAAATCTTGCTTGTTTGTAGGTGACCAAATACTTATTTTCCACCATAATTTGCAAATAAATTCATTAAAAATCCTACAATGTGATTTTTTTTTCTCATTTTGTCTGTCATAGTTGAAGTGCACCTATGATGAAAATTACAGGTCTCTCTCATCTTTTTAAGTGGGAGAACTTGCACAATTGGTGGCTGACTAAATACTTTTTTGCCCCACTGTATATGGTGTACCGCCCAACCCTAACCACCTGTTTATTTTTAACCACATGCTCTTTATGATGTGACTGAGTAAACCATAACCTCTATATATTTACTTGTTTTAAAGCCTAGTTTGTCAGAAAGGTCCAGGTTTTAGGAGTCCACATATTTCCATGCAGGCTCTGTATCTCATTATAGCCACTGTTGCTAAGACACCTATTTCCATTTTGACAATATAATGAATTGTAAGGACATTTTCTCAGGCAGACATCTGTCTAATCATGCACACAAACATTTTTTAAAGCCATCTCAATAGCTATGCATAGTAAGTCAGTAAAGAACAGGCCCGATTCTCAACACTTCATTTAGGACGTGTCATGGGCAGGCTGCTTAATTAGCTGCCCTTTGTGATCACTTTGCTCATGCCTTAAACACCCATTTCCATGTCTCGTCCAAGGCCTCTCTTTACCTGTGAACTGGGCTGGGGCCTAGCTGGGGAGTGCCAGCGTAGATGGAAACTTTGTTGGACCTGGCTCCTGCCATCCTCAGCATTTAGCCTGCAGCAGGTTCCACTACGTGTATTTTTCAGCCCGGTGTCTCTTGTTATTAGGGCTTTCTTCAGCAAATCCTCATTGCGAATGAAGAAAGCCACTAATTGGCCATTCTGCTGCCTGACGCTTGGTTTCAGTCAGGCATTGTTTTACACTAACTTTTGCCCCACACTTAGTTTAACGTTGTATATTAGAGAATATGCCTAGTAGGATTGCTCCATAATGGGGCCTCAGAATTGTGGAGAAACCACAGGCATCATTGTAATTGACATTCAATGACTGGCAGGGGAAATTGTCAACAGATGACTTGGTTGTTTTGGAGTCATTAAGCTCTCTTGAGAAATGCGATCTCACATTATTAAGCCAAATAAATCCTTAGCTTGCAAACAAAAAATGGGTTAGCCCTAGGTGCAGATTAACACTGTTTATACAACAGACACTTAATGCAGAGAATAACATGTCTTTGTTATGTCACATTCCTTCACAATTAATGCATTCTCAGGTAGCCAGGTTGGAGCTATGGAGAATATTTGATAGATATTCAAGTCCACATCTGAAATAAATATTCTTATTACACTTTCAGTCTCAGCCAATTTTTTCCAAAGCAAGTTGAGCATTGACAATGACACTTGTACTACAAGTACAGCACATTTGGGGTGGCAGGTAGCCTAATGGTTAGAGCATTGGGCCAGTAACTGAAAGGTTGCTGGATTGAATCCCCAAGCTGAGAAGGTAAAAATCTGTTGTTCTGCCTTGTTCACCCACTGTTCCCCGGTATGCCGTCATTGTAAATAAGAATTTGTTCTTAACTGACTTGCCTAGTTAAATAAAGGTTACATTTAATCTCCCCGTATGTTCATATCAGTACTTTTGTCATCTTGTTTGTACCTCCCTGTCATGATCAGTTGACGATATAAAATGACACTGAGCCTGGAGGCCATATCTAATGGCGCTGTGTGAGGGACTGTGATGTGTATGTCTGTACCAGGGCCAGCTTGCGGCTGGATCTCCTTCCACTCCCTCCCGCTCATTAAGTGAGAGGAGGGAATCATAAATATCCAGTTATCTTTGGACTGATGCATGAGTGCAGGCCTGGGGAAAATGAGCAGTGACATGTAAAACATACCCCATCTATTATTCACCAAACAAACCCCGGCGCTTTTGGCAGATAACACTTGGGCTGCATACCAGCTCTGTAAATAATGACAGCATGCCATTAGCATTCATTTTCCCCTTGTGTGTAGCTGTCAGTAACGCGTCAGCCGTGCTTGTAATAATTGCTGCATTTAGACAAGAACGTGGCAAGAGCCCGATTCTTACCTGACGGCTTGTCGATTTGATCCAAAATAAGTTTTCCTATCACTCTGTATGAGAAAGTATGAAGGGAAAGTATAAAGTAGTTTTTCTATCTTCACTTCTTGGATCGGTTAGCTCATAGTGAGTTTTAGAAAGAGAGAGCAAATGTCAATTATTGGGAGTCGGTGTGAGAAAAACTGTGGAGAAAGATTAGGACTAGAGCTGCCATATTGATGTCACAAATGGTAGTATCAGATTGATCTTTATTCATGTGGTTTTACTGCTATAGATAACACATGCTCTCAAGAATATTTGGCCACTGTCATTTACTCATTGTACTGTCATGTCCCTGCAGGCTTTGTTTGTCAGGACCCCCTGCTACGACAACCCCGCTCTGAACGGGTGGCTCTGGACCCGGGCCTGAAGTACCCAGCCCCCAAAGCACAGGTATGGGACACCACCCTTCTTATTGTTTCACAAAAAGTGATTTAGTTTAGACATCTGAAGGAACCGTCTTTCCATGCCATAAACAGTTGAAGTCGGAAGTTTACATACACCTTAGCCAAATGCATTTAAACTCGGTTTTTCACAATTCCTGACATTTAATCCTAGTAAAAATTCCCTATCTTAGGTCAGTCAGGATCACCACTTTATTTTAAGAATGTGAAATGTTAGAATAATAATAGAGAATGATTTATTTAATATTTTATTTATTTCATTACATTCCCAGTGGGTCAGAAGTTTACATACACTCAATTTGTATTTGGTAGCATTGCCTTTAAATTGTTTAACTTGGGTCAAACATTTCGGGTAGCCTTTCCACAAGCTTCCCAAAATAAGTTGGGGGAATTTTGGCCCATTTTTTTCCTGACAGAGCTGGTATAACTGAGTCAGGTTTGTAGGCCTCCTTGCTCGCACACGCCTTTTCAGTTCTGCCCACAAATTGTCTGTAGGATTGAGAGCAGGGCTTTGTGATGGCCCCTCCAATGCCTTGACTTTGTTGTCCTTAAGCCATTTTGCCACGACTTTGGAAGTATGTTTGGGGTCATTGTCCAGTTGGAAGACCCATTTGTGACCAAGCTTTAACTTTCTGACTGATGTCTTGATGTTGCTTCAATATATCCACATAAGTTTCATTCCTCATGCTACCATCTATTTTGTGAAGTGCACCAGTCCCTCCTGCAGCAAAGCACCCTCACAGCATGATGCTGCCACCCCCGTGCTTCATGGTTGGGATGGTGTTCTTCGGCTTGCAAGCCTCCCCCTTTTTCCTCCAAACATAACGATGGTCATTATGGCCAAACAGTTCTATTTTTGTTTCATCAGACCAGAGGACATGTGCAGTTGCAAACTGTAGTCTGCCTTTTTTATGGCGGTTTTGGAGCAGTGGCTTCTTCCTTGCTGACTGGCCTTTCAGGTTATGTCGATATCGGACTCGTTTTATTGTGGATATAGATACTTTTGTACCTCTTTCCTCCAGCATCTTCACAAAGTCCTTTGCTGCTGTTCTGGGATTGATTTGCACTTTTCACACCAAAGTACATTCATCTCTATGAGACAGAATGCGTCTCCTTCCTGAGCAGCATGACGGCTGCGTGGTCCCATAGTGTTTATACTTGCGTACTATTGTTTGTACAGAACAACTTGGTACCATCAGGCATTTGGAAATTGCTCCCAAGGATGAACCAGACTTGTAGAGGTCTACAATTTATTTTCCTGAGGTCTTGGTTGATTTCTTTAGATTTTCCCATGATGTGAAGCAAAGAGGCATTGAGTTTGAAGGTAGGCCTTGAAATGCATCCACAAGTACACCCCCAATTGACTTAAATGATGTCAATTAACCAATTAATCAGAAGCTTCTAAAGCCATGACTTCATTTTCTGGAATTTTCCAAGCTGTTTAAAGGCGCAGTCAACTTAGTGTATGTAAACTTCTGACCCACTGGAATTGTGATACAGTGAAATAATCTGTCTGTAAACAATTGTTGGAAAATGTACTTGTGTCATGCACAAAGTAGATGTCCTAACCGTCTTGCCAAAACTGTAGTTTGTTAACAAGAAATTTGTGGAGTGGTTGAAAAACGAGTTTTCCGACTTCAATTGTAACCTAACTTCATGGAATGTCTTTCTCAGCATCTCATGTCTCTTACTGTGCTGTACTGTACTTGTTTAGCTGTTAGATCCGAGCCCTTTTTGCCCTCATGGAAAATCATTCTCATGAAAAACAACTGTTAATGTAATTGCAGTGTTGGGGTGACATCATCAGCACTGCGAGTGCAGCGCTCTGTGGATTATTATTTATTGTTTTTTTTATCAAGTGACTAATCCTCTCACTAGGCCCTTTTGCTAAATGATGCCACAGCAGCTAATACACTTGGCTCAGTGCAGTCAACTACTGCACCCGGTCTGGGCTGGGATCTGCTGGTGGGACATCAAATCAGACATTTTTCTACTCCACCTTATAGCTATCGTGCTATGAGCACAGATAGTTTCTGTACAGTAAGAAGGCTGGAAGTTTGTTCATATGTGTTCTGTATGCATGTGTCTGTTTGTTTCTTTTGATGTGCTTGTCTAAGTGTGCTTCTTTGCATGTGTGTATGTTTACAGTGAGGTGTAGTTAGCGGCTGATGTTCATCTCACTGTCACTTACACTCATTGCTTCTCTTAGCGTCCTTTATCTGCTCAGTCCACCATTGCACCCTCCAGAGTGGTAAGTTGTCCTGCCTTCTCATATCCTCTAACCCAACCACATTAACCCTGCTGCACCTTTTCCCTCTCCCTCACCACCGTGACGTCTTTACATTTAACTGGTAAGAAAGTCACTTTTTCAACCGCTTATACTCTTTTTGACTCCAAACTATTCTGTTATTTTCCCTACTTGCGGCTTCCAAAAAGTACCCTCTATCGATTTATGCATCAAGGTCTTAAAGTGGTGCTTTAAATCGAATAGTCTTTAGTAGATTGCTCTGGGCAAGACTATGATTTATAAGCATCGCAATGCAGCTCTTAGAATCCATCACATTAGTACAAGTGTGCAATGCCTCAGCCCCTCTGCCGGTTACAGATACAGCAAAACAATCTTGCCACTATAGCAGTCCTGTTAGAGGCAGTTACAGAATCCTGGGCTCCTAGGGACAACCTTTTCCCCTATACTGTGATTAGGAGCAACAGTTGAGATTATTTCATATTTCCCCCAACCAGTCAGACAAATTAAAAGTAATCTCCCCCACTATTTAGATGACAAATGCTGTATGTGATCCTGTGGGGTTATGCCCCTAATGTCTGATCGGGTTCAAACCTGCGCTCCAGTCGTCAATCAGCCCTGGTAATGCAGGTCGAATAAGAGGGAGTCAGGAATGCCAGCTAGCCGAGATAGAAAATGTGCCATTTATGTAACCCAGGGAGGGAGGAAAGAGGATTATTTATTTATTTTTAAACATTTTCAATGTAGTTGGTGCTTTTCTGTATGTATTGTTACATTTTAAGATGTATTAGTTTTATCAGTGTGTGAGATGATTTCTTAGGTGCAAATGTAATAATTTAACAGAGCTAGCCAACTTGCATTAACACCCTATTCATTAACACCCTATTCATTACACTTATTAAACCAGTATCAGGGTGGATTTATGTATTAAACCAGTATCAGGGTGGATTAATGTATTAAACCAGTATCAGGGTGGATTAATGTATTAAACCAGTATCAGGGTGGATTTATGTATTAAACCAGTATCGGGGAGGATTTATGTATTAAACCAGTATCAGGGTGGATTTATGTATTAAACCAGTATCAGGGTGGATTTATGTATTAAACCAGTATCAGGGTGGATTTATGTATTAAACCAGTATCAGGGTGGATTTATGTATTAAACCAGTATCAGGGTGGATTTATGTATTAAACCAGTATCAGAGTGGATTTATGTATTAAACCAGTATCAGGGTAGATTTATGTATTAAACCAGTATCAGGGTGGATTTATGTATTAAACCAGTATCAGGGTGGATTTATGTATTAAACCAGTATCAGGGTGTATTTATGTATTAAACCAGTATCAGGGTGGATTTATGTATTAAACCAGTATCAGGGTGGATTTATGTATTAAACCAGTATCAGGGTGGATTTATGTATTAAACCAGTATCAGGGTGGATTTATGTATTAAACCAGTATCGGGGAGGATTTAAGTGGGAAGTACGTGGATGGTACCGTATCAATATAACAATGTGTTTACTCTCCTCCTCTCCTGCAGCGGCAGAGACCCCTGTCAGCCAACAACACTGACACAGACGGGCCTAAGGAGAAGCCAGGAAGTAAACAGGGGGACAGCACCCTGGGCCTGACTGCTGAGGAGGTAAATATACATAGCTGAAGTTAGTTTCCCTCTCATGCAGATCTATCATATTATCTATCACTAACATAGAATTGTAGTTAAGGGTTATTTTTTCTTCTTCTTCTCCATGGCAGTTGAAAGTCCTGAGGAGGATAAGAGAGGAGCACGAGAGACGAGGGGGGTTCATCCGAATCTTCCCCACCCCAGAGACATGGGAACTGTATAGGTGAGAGGGATTCAGACACGTCGGGTAATGTTGCACACTAATGCAAGTGTCTAGATACATTTTAGAATAAGGGAAGAAAAGCGATGTCCATAATGCTGCCTCCCTACATTTAGCCACTGCTATTACTTCTTAATACATCTATTACTACTGCAGTTAGGAGTAAGGTGAGAAGCTGATACACATTAGAGAATTGGCTGGTTACTGTACATTACATCTCAGAGTATTTATAGACTTTACATTTTTATATTTTCCCCAAACATGGCTGAAATCCCATGATGACTTCTAGTTGAAACAGCATTAAACCCCCTATTTAGGAGGAAATCTAGTTTTGTGCTTACAGTCCATATTCCTGTATGAGGGATTTGCTGCTTGATTAGCTTTATGGGCCTGTTAGTACTGGGGATTTTGTGGCTTTTTACACAGTATGTTTCGAAGTGGTCTTGAAATTACTGGGGCCTATGACATTGAGTATCACAATATCCCTGTTGTAACACATTCATCCCCCCACAAATTAGACAGAAGATGCTGAAGCCCAGTGCAGCCTGTGATGTTGATGGTTGTCATTTTGTCATTATCTGTATCTCTGTTTCTCAGTGGTTATCTGGAGTATAAGACATCGATGAACTCCATGTTGGCTAACAGACTTTTCCATGGAAGGTAAGCATTTCCTTCGTAGTTGGGAAAGGGAACAGCTTCTCCATCCGTTTGTGGAAACGGTTGGTTGACTGTTTGTTTTGTCTTCAGATGAATAGGTGAGGACAACAGCTAATAAGATCTGTATGGTAATAGTAAACTGTAAAGTTTTCCAGAGCGAGCACAGTGTCTGTGTGGCAGTGTGGCTTTGGTAGTCTAGTCCTCAAACAGCATTTGGTGCTGGGGAGAGTTTATAGAGCAAGGAAGAGCAGGGAAAATGTTATAGAATTAACAAAACTATAAAGAATTTTGGTACACAATTCAACACATTTATTTATTCTGTTGCATGGGTTCAGACTTCAGATGCATATTGTGATTATGAGTTTTAGGTTTTTGTACAGTATTTAATTTACTCAGTTTCACTATAGCATAATATTTTCTGGGGAGCTGGCATCCCTCTGGCCCTTTATGATTTTTCCATGTCGCTTTCTTTGGTCCTCAGATTGGGGAAAGCGGTGGTGACCTCAAGATCACGGTGGGTGTTATTGCCGCCATTTTCCCTTACTATCAAATAAAATTTAAATAGTTCAGGTGGCCATTTGATTAATTGTTCAGCAGTCTTATGGCTTGGGGTTAGAAGCTGTTTAAGAAGCCTTTTGGACCTAGATTTGACGCTCCGGTACCGCTTGCCGTGCGGTAGCAGAGAGAACAGTCTATGACTTTGGTGACTGGAGTCTTTGACACCGGCTAGTATATAGGTCCTGGATGGCAGGAAGCTTGGCCCCAGTGATTTACTAGGCCGTACGCACTACCGTCTGTAACGCCTTACGTCGGATGCTGAGCAGTTGCCATACCAGGCATTGATGCAACCGGCCAGGATGCTCTCGATGGTGCAGCTGTAGGACTTTTTGAGGATCTGAGGACATATGCCAAATGTTTTCAGTCTTCTGAGGGAGAAAATGCATTGTCGTGCCCTCTTCACGACTGTCTTGGTGTGTTTGGACCATGCTCTCGACCTGCTCCACTGCAGTCCTGTCAATGTGAATGGGGGCGTGTTCGGCCCTCCTTTTTCTGTCGTCCACTATCAGCCCCTTTGTCTTGTGCACGCTGAAGGAGAGGTTGTTCTCCTGGCACCACACTGCCAGGTTTCTGAACTCCTCCCTATAAGCTGTCTCATCGTTGTCGGTGATCATGCCTACCATTGTTGTTTCGTCAGCAAACGTAATGATAGTGTTGGAGTCGTGCTTGGCCGTGCAGTCGTTGGTGAACAGGGAGTACAGAGGGGACTAAGCACGCAGCCCTGAGGGTCCCCCGTGTTGAGGATCAGCATGGCAGATGTGTTGTTGCCTACCTTTACCCCCTGGGGGCGGCCTATCAGGAAGTCCAGGGTCCAGTTGCAGAGGGATGTGTTTAGTCCCAGGGTCCTTAGCTTAGTGATGTGCTTTGAGCTCACTATGGCGTTGAACACTGAGCTAAATGTATCAATGAACAGCATATATATATATACGAATTGGAGTGGGTCTAGGGATTCTGAGATGATGGTGTTAGCTATGACCAGCCTTTCAATGCACTTCATGGCTACCGACATGAGTGCTACAGGGGCGGTAGTAGTTTAGGCAGGTTACCTGCCCTTTCTTGAGCACAAGGACTATTGTGGTCTGCTTAAAACATGTAGGTATTACAGACTCGGTCAGGGAGAGGTTGAAAATGTCAGTGAAGAAACACTTGCCAGTTGGTCAGCCCTCTGAATACACGTCCTGGTAATCCGTCTGGCCCGCGGCCTTGTGAATGTTGACTTATTTAACGGTCTTGCTCACATCGGCTCCGGAGAGTGTGATCACACAGTTGTTCGGAACAGCTCGTGCTCAAATGCATGCTTCAGTGTTGCTTGCCTCGAAGCGAGAATAAAAGGCATTTAGCTCGTCTGGTAGGCTCGCGTCACTGGGCAGCTCGCGGCTGGATTTCCCTTTGTAGTCCGTAATAGTTTGCAAGCCCTACCACATCTGACGAGTGTCTGAGCTGCTGTAGTAGGATTCAATCTTTAGTCCTGTATTGACACTTTGCCTGTTTGGTCGTTCGTCTGAGGGCATAGCTGGATTTCCCACTGCTTGAAAGCGGCAGCTCTAGCCTTTAGCTTGGTGCAGATATTGCCTGCAACCCATGGCTTCTGGTTTTGATATGTACGCACTATGGGAATGGCGTCGTCGATGCACGATTGATGAAGCCGGTGACTGAGGTGGTATACTCCTTAATGCCATTGGATGAATCCTGGAACATATTCCAGTTTGTGCTTGCAAAACTGTCTTGTAGCATAGCATCTGCATCATCTGACCACTTCCATGTCTTCCAACTTTCCATATCTTACCACAATATCTCGGAAAATGATAATCTGATACATTTATCTTCTCAGGGACTTATTCAGCCACACTTGTCTTAGCAATGTCTAATGTACCTGTATATTATTACAGTGCCTTAAATAATTCTGCTGTATTATTTGACATTGGGAGTAAAGCAACACTTGAATGCTATAGCAGAAATATCGCAATGCAGGCTGAATGAGTTGAACTGATCCCTCAGTTTTATTATACTGAATGGGAATCTGTGGTCCAGGAATCATATTAAAGCCGTTCCTCTCGTCCCCCATCAGGAAGCTGAATGGTAATGTGCAGCTGCAGGTGGATGTGTTCCACGCGTGTCACGTGATCCAGTACGAGAGGAAGCTGTTGTCGCTGGAGGCGCGGAGGCGGAGGCTGCGCCACCTGGCAGAGCACTCCGCCATGGGGAGGAAAAGAGCAGGTAGGCCTCAGGGAGTCTGTCCTCTTCCAGCTGACACAGCATAGCAACGCTCTGTCTAGTCTCAGACCCAGACCACGGCCTGTCTGGCCAAGCCAAGGGGGAGACAATCAGACGCGTTCATTCCTTTACTTTCTATGAAGAACTCCCCACTACCAGAATGAATATGGCCAAATATGACAGTGAGTTTATATAACAACTACCATAAGATCTCTTGTGTTGAAGTGTGTTTGCATTTGATCCAGTAAAGACACAATGATGTAATTGACATTGTGAGGTTTGACTTTTTTTCTGTAATGCTTTGTACTTAAGCGAGGGGTCGCAAGGCCTCCCCTACTGGGACCAGTGACGAGGAGGATGTTGAAGAGGGGGAGGAGAGGGTTCAGGAGGAAGAGGAGAAGAATAAGAAAGCCCTGGGTTCGTTAGTGGTGCAGACTGACAGTGTGCCCACCTCACTGAAGCGGTTCCACAATGAGGCCCTGTCCTCAGCAGAACCGGCCCGATGCAACACTGCCATTACCAAACCCAAAGTCAATCTGCTCCACATCCTCCAGCAGGGCTGGGACCTCAGGTCAGTGCACACCACCGGCTTCTGCTCCTGTTGGCAGCCCTCTCCGAATTCTCCTCTCTCCCTTTTCATCCATCCCACCACCCCTCACTTTGCTTCTCTCAGCAGCAGAAGGAGAAATATGAGGCTCCCAGAGCATGGGCCAAAAAAGCAGAGGAGAAAATCTGGGCCTCTTTTCTTACCCCGGCATGTTGTGATCAGTCTCTTCCATGTGTACCTAATTCACAACATAGAGAAAACACTGAGGAAGCAACTCCTGGGTGTCAGCCTTGAATTCAATGTAGAGACACTCCCTGTGATTTGACTGTTAATTGTAGGAGTCAAACTGTCCTTTCTCTGTTTTAATTTGGAAGGACTTGAAAGGCTCCCCACCATCCTTAATTTTGTAATACGCGTGCAAAAATATGTAGACCTCTTTTTGTTTTTACAATAACATTAATGAATATTACATTCTTCTGTCTAAACGGCAACAAAGACTCCAGTCTCCTATAGATTTTTTTAAGTGTGTCTGAAATTGTAATTTGAGGGGGAATTACAATAACAAGTCTACGTTTGTCGAAATTCCTCTGAGCTTGCCAGGACTGTGAAGGGACCTGGGAAATTATAGTACAGTATATCATTGTTTGTGTTTGACAGCTTTCTCCAAAACATTTTTCCACTACAATGTACTGGCAGTACCCATTTCAGGTTAATTTGGGCCATGAAAACAATTATTCACTCTTGGTGCTGGCCGAGAGGACAAGTCACACTGTGCTCCAACACTCTGGCTGAAAATGATACATACCTGTATTTGTTTTGTCTCTTGCATGATGCCTAAAATAACAAACAGAATATGCGTCAGTGCTTGTGCTTGCTGTTGTAACACATGTATCTGAGATTTCTGAAAGGCAGTAAACCTTTGTTCCCATTCAAATTGTCTGGAGACCGGGTGGAGATTATTCATTATTTACTGTCAGGGAATGACAAAGTTGGAGATATGATCTGTGTTGCGGTGTGTGTGTTCCTGTGTGGGCAATTCCTTTCTCTACTGTCATTCTCTCCATCCCATTTTGTCTTGTTTAACCATGCTTATCTTTGCAATTTTTTTATCTTTACAAAATGTTCTTTCCTCTTCCTGTCTCTGTCATATTTCTTTCTCTTCCTCCTTAGTTTCCTCTCCTCAGCCTCTCATGTCCTCCTAAATCAAGCCTCTCTCTCCCCCTGTTCTGCAGTAAGGTCCAGGCTCGGATGGCCTTCTCCTCCTATCTCCTTCGGGTGCAGATGAGGCTACTCGCAGAGAGCAGGACTATCGCTAACTCCGCCTGGCCAGAGAAGGACAATGAGCAAATGGTAATACAACTGTCTGATACCATTGCCCCGGGGAATGACTGTATGGAAAAGGGAACCTGGACCCTTGTGTTATGTTTATCTGCATTATGCTACTCATCGGAGCCACTTGGGTCATAATGTGCTGAGGTGTTTGTGGCCACATAGAGAGGAAAATCGTGTGAGTACGTGACTGCGTCAAAGTTGATTTTATCAGAAAGCCTCTGGAGAAAATAAATGTGAACATGTGTCCATGAAAAGTCCATTTTTTTTTGTTGTTGCAATAAATGAAATAATAACACAACGTAAAAGTGAGTGTAATGATGAAGTGCAGTGACATCAGGTCTCATCTCCAGGAGCTGGTGATCCGCTTCCTGAAGCGTGCGGCCAGTAACCTTCAGCAGGACATGAGGATGGTCCTGCCCAGTCGCCAGCTCCCCCTCCAGGATCGCCGACGCATCCTGTCCCACCAGCTAGGAGAGTTCATCCACTGCTACAACAAGGTGTCCACTGCCAGCCAAACAGCAGGAGACTCTTCAGCCTCTAGTGTCTGCTACTGTTCTAGGACCTGTTTATAGTTATTACACTAGTCAGGGAGTCTCCATTTATTTTCATTATTAGTTTAGTTTTTCCTTTGAATTCTTATCCAATTACAAATGTTTGGTTCGAGGGCCTCCCGGGTGGTGCAGTGCTAACTGTGCCTCTAGAGATTCTGGGTTCGAGTCCAGGCTCTGTCGCAGCCGGCCGCGACCGGGAGACCCATGGGCCCAGTGTCATCCGGGTTAGGGGAGGGTTTGGCCGGCAGGGATGTCCTTGTCCCATCGTGTAATCGCAATTCCTGTGGCAGGCCGGGCTCAGTGCACGCTGACACGGTCGCCAGGTGTACGGTGTTTCCTCCGATGCATTGATGCGGCAGGCTAAGTGAGTTAAGTGGTTTAAGTGAGCATTGTATCAAGAAGCAGTGCGGCTTGGTTGGGTTGTGTTTTGGAGGACACACGGCTCTCGACCTTCGCCTCTCCCGAGTCCGTACGGGAGTTGCAGCTATGAGACAAGATTGTAACTACCAATTGGATACCCTAAAATTGAGGAGAAAAAGGGGTAAAAAAAATAATTAAATTGGTTGAGTTGTTCATTTTATGAGGAAGCAACAAATGACTTTTAATACTGAGTTGCTCAGACAGGCCATTGTACTTGGTCTCTGACTGGTCTCTTTCCTCACAGGAGACAGAGCATATGGTGAAGAAAGTGGAGAAGATCAAAGACCAAGAACATTGTATCAACCCCAGTGTGTTTCAGGAGTTTATTGCTGAGGCAAGGTAAGTGAGCCAGGACCTACTCGCTCCTGACTGTTTCACTTCTGCTACTTAACACTGGTCTTACTCTTGGTATCGTGGAGAATGTTCACACTGCTCTCTTCTCTTCCAGTGAAAGTGATCTGGAGGAGGTCCTGACATTCTACACACATAAAAACAAATCAGCCAGTGTCTTTTTGGGAACCAAATGTCGGAGCACTAAACCTGACAATAGCAACAGCCTAGGTTCAAGAGAGCCAGCTACCACAGAGAACCAGAAAAGTGAGTAGAAATTGTCAGATGAATTACATCTGTTCAGTAGGAACTTTTGTATTCCAGTGTGCCACAGATTCCACATATTTCTAGAATTAGTTCACATGTTATTTTGTCCTTTGTTGACAAATCCTTTCATGTATTTGAGAATTTTGCAGTTTTGATTTTGAAAAGTCACATTAAGGAAAAAAAGGCTGAGTCATACAAAGTCAAGTACAGGTCAGCTTCTAATTATTAACCCACGTGTGTCAGAGCAATGGAATGGCCGGCTGGATGATAACAGGGATCTGGCTTATTTTGTGCTCTGAACAGCTTTGCCCATGGCAAAAGAGGGCTCCAGCGCCTCTGAGTCCTCAACGTCTGAAGTCAAAAACAGCACAGACCAGGCTAGTGTAGTCCAACCCACTGCTGACCAACCCACTGGAGAGCAACCGGCTGCAGCCCTCAGAAGTAGTAAACAGCCTGAGGTCCAGGCCTCCCAGCACTCCTCCAGCTTTCCAGCTGCCTTAGACTGTGGCCACATCCACCTGCAGCACTACTCTCACCCCCAGAACCCACCCCAGTCTCTTCCCCTGCACTGCCCCCCACCACCGCCCCCATCTCAGCCCCCATCCTACGACCAGTCTCACTTTCGCCTCCACTCCCCTCGCCAGCCAGAAACCCCTCCACAGCCCCAGGCCTCTGTGTTCTCCTCAACCTCGACCCTTGTCCCCCAGCCCCCTCGGGTAATATGGGCAGCTGCCCGCTCTGGTCCCACCACAGTCTCAGCACCACCAGTCTCCCAGGTCCTAAGGCAGGTCCAGTCGTTTACCTCCACCTCCTCTGCGGCTGCAGCCTCGTCCTCCATGCCTGGTGCCATCCACATCTACAGCCAGAAGATCTCCAGGCCCACCTCTGCAGGTCAAGGTAAACCTTTGATGGATAACATCCTGATAGATGTTTGGTGTGTTCTCAGCTCCCAGTCTTTCTATGGCCTAAGCCGGTGGTCTTCCACCTCTTCTTGCCCAGGGACCCCCTCCCGGGCAAGCTGGCGATCCATGGATCCCCATCATACGTTAGCAAAACATTATAATTCCTTATTAGGTGACTGATAATGGCAAGGAAAAGTAATCAGCTTTTTAAAATGAATAGATTTGGTTGGTAGTTTTTCATTATTTTGTGTAAACTCTAACATAGCCTATTAGCTAGAAAAGTAACTCTAAACACATTTTTGCTATGTGTAGCTGATTATACAATAATATAAAATAAGGGTAAACATTTTATTTAATATATATAATATTTTATAAATATAATATTTTATAAATATACAAATGTTAGCCATGTGTTGGCAAAAATGTATGACTAAGTCGAGAAAGGTTACCAGCGGCAACTTGCCTCACTGGTAGCCTATTCGCGGGTGCTTTTGAAAAGCCTATGTCAGATATGAGTATAATTTGCTCATTATTAGGAGTTGAGAAATGAAGTTGACATCATTGGAAAGAAGATATTCTCCTCTATAATACTGTAGGTATGTAATTCAGAATCGCCATTAAAAATATATATATATGCAGTACCTCTGGACCCTTACACCCCGTCATTCATTTCATGTTTCTCTCTGCTTCAGCAATCAGAAGGACGCCCTCCAGCCGGCCCAGACCAGATCCAAATGGGGTCTTTAATAAGGACCTGGACTCACTGCCTGCTCAGGCGCAGTCCAACCAACAAGCCATAGTCTCAGCCCTGCAGAAACTGGCAGAGAAGCAGGCTGCCCGCCAGTACAACAGCTCCAGCCACATCAGTCTCCTAACACAACACGTGAGTCTCCTGTCACCCTATTAAACCCCTCTGCCTTTCCTGCTCAACAACTAGATACAGTCATCTGATGCACAGGTAGAGTGATCATGTCAGGAAACATAACTCCTACAATTGTATGATGTACTGTAAAGTGATCTGTCTTGCACAGTGGTCTTACTGTGCGTGTTTTAATATTCCGCTGTGTTGTTAGTGTGTAAACCTCTCTGTGACCCCATGGGGAGTGATGGCTCAGAGCTCAGTGCTGCTTGCTCATCCAGCAGGCGGAGAGGGTTCCTGGAGCCTACAGCCTGTGGGCTGGAGCTGGCTGATCTGAGCGGTGGGGCGGTGAGCTGGGGCTCTGTGTGAGGTCTCATTATCAGATGCACTATAGGGAGTGCTTTCTGTTGATATTTAACAGGCAGTCACTTTTTTTGTGGTAATTGATGCTTATAAATGGAAGAATGTGGCAAATTGGCACTGAGTGGGGGAGCAAGGGCTCTGCTTCCTCCACCACCTCCCTGTTTCCTCTCTTCCCTGAGGGTTTGACGTTCTCAGTGGGTAAGCCCACAAGCCTCCCACTCTACCTCGCTCCCTCCCTCTCTCTCGCTCTCCCTCCCTGGGAGTTTTTTTGTGATGGCACTAGACCACACAGACTGCAGTTTTATGGCTTCCTCTTCTCTGTACAGTATTCTATTCCTCTGAAAGATGTTTTCTGTAATTCCCATGCATAGTTAATCCTGGTAATGGCAAAAGCTTATTTTGCAGTGCAAAATAGTTTAATGGTTTGCACTTAAAGGGTCTGAATATACTTGGCCTTTTTCTCGACTCAGATTAGAAGTCATTAAATTACTTATAATAGAGTGTTCTGTATAGAGAAGCAACACCAGGTTCCTCCCACCCTTTGTCATAGTGGTGTTAGTGTGGACAGGGTGGTAGCCTAATGGTTAAGAGGTTGGGCCAGTAACTGAAAGGTTGCTGGTTTGTTTCACTGATTGACCTTTGAAGATTCAGCAATTACTCTTTTTCACATGCCAGGCCTCATCTTTTGGGAATAACCTTAACTAGTTTCACAATGTAATAATTTAGAATGGGGTAAATTTAAGTATTTCTTATCATGTGTAATCAAATAAATATGTGCTGTATTGTCAGTCCTCCCTCTATGTAACTTGTACCTTGAGGGCGTGAAACATGATTACACTTTCATAACAGGCCCATGTACACCCCAACATGATTCAACATGATATAGTATTTAATTCATTACAATTTTGGTTTGGAGACGTGTGTTCTTTACTTCCATTGTGGTGAAACGTGATAGTATTAATGTCAAATCTCTTATGTTTCGGGTATATCAAACATATCCACCCAAAACAGAATTGTAAATTCAAGTAATTTCCTCCCTGTCCCACCCAAGAGAGCAGCAGCAGACACATGTCAAGTGTAATCCTAGTGGGATGCAGTAATGATAGGAATGTGCATATTAAGGTAGCCTGGAGTTGAGAAACACCTTAGTCCTGATGAACAACATGGGGAGTTCCTTTTAGGGAAATGTAAGTTACTCACGGTTGATTGTGAAATGTTGGAATTTCCGATTTCATGGATTCAAACTTACATTCAAATGTAATTATGGATTTACTGAAGATAACTGGCATCCCAGCACTTCTAGGTCAGCATGGTTGAAGAACCTTCACCATTGAGATCTGTTGACAGTGTATTATAGATTCCTTCCAAATCCTTGAGGAATGAAAATAAACTCTGTATTGGGCCCTGAAAAGCTCCCCGACCTGGCTGTGTTCTGTCAGCTCTTGCATTAATTTAAACACCTGTCGTTTAGGAATGTTTGACATTTCCCTTTCTCTGGCATGACTACTAGCCAAACAATTCGTTCACCTGCCCAGAACTTGGCTTTTAAAGCGCAAAGAAAATAAACAGCCCTCCCAGCTAACAATTCTAGGGAGAGAGAACCTTCATTTTGTAATGCTCCCCTAATGTTTGAGTTTCCAGTTCCTTTAGTTAGGGGAACATTCTATTATGTTAGCAAAAACCTTCTGAGAGAACCTTTTTTTAGCATATTCTGGTGTTAAATTTGAGAGGACATTCCCTTAAGTTCTGTTTGATATTATCTAGAACATGGTTACAATGTTCTCAGAATATACAACATTAATGTTCGAGCTGAGATTTACTTCAAAGTGTATTCACCCTTTTGCTTACACCTATCAAATTGTTTCAGATCTACACAAATGCCTAGAGAAGAAGGGGTTAGGGTTTGTTCTGGACAGGACCTAACTATTCTGTCCCAATAAGCACATGCTCTAGAGATATCTCTTATTGGGACACTGGTTAGGGTGTTTGTCATTGGTGCTGTTGGTCTGGGTTCGAAACCCTCTAGGGGAGTCACCCTACTCACATTCTTGCAATATATGTTAATGTCATCATTTGGCAACAGTTACAGTTACAACACTCTAATTAAAATTAGTTTCTCATTGGAAAATGGGTTTGAGTGGAAATCTAGATAGAGATTTCTCAGATGCTCAGCTATCCTCATCAATCTACACACGATACCCCATAATTATTAAAAAAAAACGGAAATATCAAATTTACATAAGTATTCAGACACTTTGCTCTGTGCTTTTTTGAAGTGCCTTTGGCAGCGTTTACAGCCTCGAGTCTTCTTGGGTATGACACTACAAGATTGGCACACCTGTATTTGGGGAGTTTCTCCCATTCTTCTCTGCAGACCCTCTCAAGCTCTGTCAGTTGGATGGGGAGCATTGCTGCACAGCTATTTTCAGGTCTCTCCTGAGAAGTTCAAGTCCGGGCTCTGGCTGGGCCACTCAAAGACACAGAAACTTGTCCCGAAGCCACTCCTGCGTTGTCTTGGCTGTGTGCTTCAGGTCGTTGTTCTGTTGGAAGGTGAAACTTCACCCCACTCTGAGGTCCTGAGCACTCTGGAGCAGGTTTTCATCAAGGATCTCTCTGTACTTTGCTCCGTTCATCCTTCCCTCGATCCTGACTAGTCTCCCAGTCCCTGCTGCTGAAAAACAGCCCCACAGCAGGATGGTGCCAGAGTTCCATTTAGGTTTCATCAGACCAGAGAATCTTGTTTCTCATAGTCTGAGAGTCCTTTTAGGTGCCTTTTGGCAAACTCCAAGCGGGCTGTCAGGTGCATTTTTACTGAGGAGTGGCGTCCGTCTGGCCACTCTACCATTAAAGGCCTGATTGGTGGAGTGCTGCAGAGATGGTTGTTCTTCTGGAAGGTTTTCCTAACTCTAGAGCTCTGTCAGAGTGACCATCGGGTTCTTAGTCACCTCCCTGACCAAGGCTCTTCTCCGCCGATTCTCAGTTTGGCTTGGCGGCCAGCTCGAAGAAGAGTCTTGGTGGTTCCAAACTTCTTCCATTTATGAATGATGGAGGTCACTGTGTTCTTGGGGACCTTCAATGCTGCAGACATTTTTTGGTACCCTTCACAGATCTGTGCCTCGACACAATCCTGTCTTGGAGCTTTACAGACGATTCCTTTGACATCATGGCTGGATTTTTGCTCTGACATGCACTGTCAACCGTGGGACCTTTTTATATAGATTGGTGTGTGTGCCTTTCCAAATCATGTCCAATCAATTGAATTTACCACAGTTGGACTCCAATTAAGGGTGATCAATGGAAATAGGATGCCCCTGACTTCAAATTAGAGTCTCATAGCAAAGGGTCTGAATACTTATGTAAATAAGGTATTTCTGTTTTTTATTTGTAGTAAATGTGCCAAAATTTCTCAACCTGTTTTCACTGTGTGTGTATGTGTGTGTATTTATTTAGATTAAGGTTGTAATTTAACAAAATGAGGAAAACGTCAAGGGGTCTGAATACTTTCCGAATGCTCTGTATAGCCATGTTTTTATTCATTATTCACTATCACCATGTTTTTTTATTAATCTTTAATTCTGCGTTGTTGGAAAAGGACCTGTAAATAAGTGTGACGCCAAATTCTTTTGATTTGAAGCTCTACGGACAATTAGTTCGACCTCATGGCTTGGTTTATGCTCTGACATGCGCTGTCAACTGTTGGACCTTTACATAGTCAGGTGTGTGCCTTTCCAAATCCTGTCCAATGAATTGAATTTACCACAGGTGGACTCCAAACAGGATACACCTGAGCTCTATTTCGAGTCTCATAGCAAAGGGTCTGAATACTTATGTATTTTCGTTTTTTATCATTATGGGATATTGTGTGATTGATGACATTGATGATATTGTGTAATAGATTGATGAGGAACATTTTAGAATGAGGCTGTAAAAGTAACAAAATGTGAAACAGGGTGGTGTACCTAATAAACTATCCAGTGAGGGTATAGTGCTAAGAATGTGACAGTAGGGTGACTCCTCTAGCGTGTCTCAAACCCAGGCCACCAGCACCAATGACAAAAGGCCTAACCACTCTCCCAATAAGGGGTGTCACTGGGGCATATGCTTATTGGGCCAGTATTTAGTATTTATTAGGATTCCCAATTAACTTCTGCCGAGGCAGCAACTACTCTTCCTGGGGTCCAAGCAGGAAACAACACAACAAATAAAATACATAATATACGTAAATATACATAGCACTACATTTACATTACTTTACAATTTAGCCATTCAGCAGACGCTTCCATCCAGAGCGACCTACAGAGTGGATTCATCTTAAGATAGCCAAGCTGAGACAACCATATATCACAGTCGTATCCCAAGCACGTATCACATACAAAATGAATAACAATGTCTGTCTCTCCACAGTCCCAGAGTAAGGTGTTCTTTTTATCAGATTTTTGACTCTGTTTTTATTGCTAGCTTGAGTTACATGAGGTGGCAAATAGTTCAATTTATACAGTATAGCTCTATTTAATACTGTGTGTTTCCCAGCCTCTGTTCTGGACCTGGGGACTGTGAAGAGACATCTGTTTGCATGTCTTGTGTGAAACAGACCGTTGGGTACCTTCTACACATCACACAAAAAACAATAGTGATGCAGTCAATCAACCCTCAATTTTGAGGCAAGAGAGATTGACATGAATTTCATTGACATTCGCCCTCCATGTAACTGCATTTGCCCTCCTTGAAAGTGCAATATGTGCTGCTCTGTGGTGGCCAGGTGCGCTGTGTTTCCTCCGACACATTGGTGCGGGTGGCTTCCGGGTTGGATGCGCACTGTGTTAAGAAGCAGTGCGGCTTGGTTGGGTTGTGTTAGTAATTACTAACAAAAAAGCCATACCATAAATTATTATTTTTTTTAAATTATTATTATTATTTTTTTAATGGCACCATTTTTGGAGGGGCCACAAATGTTCCCATGAAACATGTCTAACATGTCTAGATTTTGTTCTGAGAGCATGACAAACATACATGTTCTGTGTATGTTTTATTTGACATTTTAAACTGTTTGGATCCTGGATGCTGATTGGATGAGCAAGCCGTGCTTTATTGGCCTGCTATCGCGTCGGTCCGAACCACGCCATTTACCTGTGACATCATTCATGATGCAACACTGCCTTTTGTGCCGTATTGCTTAGTTAAGGGAATGGTCTCTTGGAAACATTCCTATGAGCACAAGAATTAATGACCTAATATGCAGTGGTGTAAAAATACTTTAAAGTACGACTTAATTCGTTTTTTTGTGGTATCTGTACTTAACTTTACTATTTATATTTATGGAAACTTTTACTTCACTACATTCCTAAAGAAAATAATGTACCTTTTACTCCATACATTTTCCCTGACACCCAAAAGTACTACAGGAAAATGGTCCAATTCACACACTTATCAAGAGAACATCCTTGGTCATCTCTACTGTCTCTGATCTGGCGGACTCACTAAACACAAATGCTTTGTTTTTAAATTATGTCGGAGTGTTGGAGTGTGGCCCTGGTTATCCGTACATTTGTGCTGTCTGGTTTGCTTAATATAAGGAATTTGAAATTATTTTGACTTATACTTTAGATACTTAAGTACATTTTAGCAATTCAATTTACTTTTGATACTTAAGTATATTTAAAACCAAATACTTTTATACTTTTACTCAAGTAGTATTTTACTGGGTGACTCACTGTTACTTGAGTCATTTTCTATTAAGGTGTCTTTTTACTTTTACTCAAGTATGACAGTTGAGGACTTTTTGCATCACTGCTAATGTCTTAAGGGACTGTTCTCTAAAATTGTGGGAACATTTGTTAGCTGGGCTGTCATTTCTAAAAAGAACTGTAAACAAAATTACTTCATCAGGAAACATATTCTACATTTTTCATTTGTGATTCTCTCCTGTCTTTCCCCCCAGTCCACTGCTTTTAATGAGCCCCTCTGTTTGGTTGGTTCTGCACTGTATGCTGGAGGGCAGGAGACAGAGAAGGGCCACAGAAGATCTGAATAAGTATTAATTTCCACCAAACTCCCAGGGCAGTATAGACCGTACAGTATGTAGGGAGAGTGCAGCAGCCCCATGCAGTCAGATGATGCTGTAGCATGTACTGTAGTAATGGGGTTGCATACTGTAGCACCTCACTGCTAATTGTGCTGTTATGGTGGTAAACTGATTTGGCTGGTGACCAGAGTCCCTCTCAGGGGGGTGGGGAGTTACGGGGAGGGGGGACCATCTGCCTGCGGAGTGGAGACTGGAGACTATCTCCGAGATGCACTGTGTACATTTCACACAGCTGGGGAGGGAGAAATGAGACTGCTGCTGAAGCACACAGGGTGGCCGCCAGTGTGTTTGAGTCCAATAAGAAGAAATCGAAAGCCCTGGTGTCTGCAGTACCATAGTGGGAAGACAAGTAACTCAAGCAGATTATACTTGTTTAATATCACTATTTGCTTGCTTATACAATAAGACCATGTATTGACAGTTCAGGTTTCACAATTTTTCTCTGCAGAGATGATTGCAGACATTTTTCACCACAAATTCTCACGATTTAGCAGTTAGCGTGCCAATGATGAACACAGTTGCGTTTCTGATGCGTTGTCGCTGTGTGTTCTCTTGTCCCTGCAGTTGACCAACCTGAACCTGACTAACAGGGTGCTGAGCAGAGGGGCCATCACCCTGACCCCAGCAGTGCGACATGGTCATGGGACTGGAGCTGTGACCCAGCGGCCTGTCAGGGCTGTCCACTCTGACACAGGGCCCATCCACAGCACTACTGGGTGAGTCAAACACACACACCCCAACAGACACCTTCCTAAAGAGTTGCACGATGCTCACATGCAACAACGTAATGCATTTATACTGACCCACGTACAGGAAATTCCCTTGACCATCACTTATGTCCATTGGTTCATTGCGCTACTCTGTTCATGTACTGATAACGACTGTTTATGAGATGGAGTCAAGGGTCTGTTTGGAATGAGATGATTAGTTATATACAGTACCACTGATACTACATTGGTTGTACAATGAGAAATTATGTGGGATTAAATGCAGTCTTGAATCAAGAAAGGCAGGGTGACTGTCTGCAATACCCCTTGATTGTCACCAGTATACCATCCATTTGTCCATTTGTCATGCACTACACCTCAGTTCCCTTATAAGACCTCTCGCGTTGCTTTGGGCAAAATATTACCATTGTGCTTCACCAGTGGTATTTTCACTCCCCAAAGGCTGTGGAGAGGGAATGGTGCGTTGCAATCTCAACGAGGTTCACTGCCAAAGTAAACAGCAATTCCTCTCCTCAGAGAGACTGGAGTCTGAGATGCTGGGCAGTTGTATACAGCTATTCAGAGCAGCAGGTTGAGTGTGGCGCTAGGGCAGTGGAGGCCTCATTAAGAATAATCAGAACTGTTTTTACAGACCTCCTCCTGTGGTCTAGTCTGTACTGCATCCACTATACTACATAGTCACTATTTTTATGTTGCTCTGACGGTCAAAGGTAACTTGTATTACCAACTTTTGGAGCATTGGAAATGGTGTGCTCTCTTTTTTCCTACCAGTTTAAGCCCTTATAGTGATGGATGTTGCAACCCCCCTGGGAGTTGGAACATCTCTGATCAGTGGCTTGAACAGTCATTTTGATTAAATGCATCACTGCCATGAATATAATGCACAGGTCTGGCACTTTCTTTTCTTAACCCCACGTGCCACCTGTTTTTACAGAGGCGGCTTGGATCCCATTCGTCATTTTGGAGAGGACTCTCCAAGTGTGTATATTGAGTGTGCATTTCAAAGGTCTATCCTTAATGCAGATGCCTTTCTCTTGGTCTCCCTTCTAAAGCTTGCCGGTGAGAGGTTCACACGAGCTGTGCTCAACCTCATGAGAGGCTTTTAGTGGGACTATGCTAAGAGCCTTTACATCGGGGCAAATTAACGGGGCAAATTAACATTTTGAGAATTTTCTGTATAAGCGACATTGGACAATTTTTATAGGTGCTTTAGTTTGTGGTAGCCTATTTGGTCACAGTCAATAAATACTCAAGCCAGGTTTAATGGTCTCTGAAGAATCTTTAAATTGAAGACTGAGTTTTTGGAAAAGTATTTTCAACTTCTGGGCTTAATGGGGTATTTCAATGTAGGCCTTTGACTAACAAAATGCTTATTTTGAAGCGTTTTAATTGTGCTTTGTGAGGCTAGCTGTGGAGTTAGCTGATAGCTGCCTGGAGTGTGTGAAGCATGCTGGCAGCCTAATACATTGCATTGGATAAGTGGGGGCAGAGTCAACAGTAAGTCTGCCACATAGCCAGTCTGCTCCAACCCTCTTCTCTGCAACCATGCTTTCTCCCTCACATGGGCCAATGCAGACTGCAGAGAGGGAGAGGGGAAGAGAGAAGTGAGCACATGGACACTGTGAATATGTGTGCCAGACTGCGTCACGTGAGTTAAGGGGGGGTTCAACCTCTGCTGGATGCTGCTTCTGGAAGAGGTGGCCGAGCAAGGTTTAAGCATACATGGTTGCTCTCTCTATTTTTACAGTGATATGTGAGTGACAATGTCTCAGACAGTTTGGCCCTGATCTCCTGTTCTCTGTTTTTCCAGTCCAGCCCTTCCTTATGTATGGAACTGTGTGGGAATTCCTGGAATGTCTGGCCTTTTCCTTTTTAAAATGTTTTTATTTCCACAAATGGAGGAAGATGCATTCTATTAAATGTATCATCTCAAAGAGTAGTTGTATGGAGGGAGACAGACGTTAACTTTTACATTTCACATTTTAAATGTAGCCTAATTGTTATGACCTTGATGGATTATCCTCCTTTCTATTGTAAGTCCAAAACAGAAGATGGCGCCGTACTGTATGGCAGCCATTTTGCAAGCTCCAACCCAACTTTTCTATTTTGTAATCTTTTAGCGTTTTATTTTTAATTTCCACAAAATCTATCCTCTATAATTTCTTATAACAGACAAACTTTTGAACATCAGATCTGCAGTTACTTTCCTCAATTCTGGCTTCAACTTCGACTCATCTGCCCTGGGCTCTTTCTGTAACTGACCCAATTTTCGGGGTAACCAAGAGGAAATGCCGGCGTTGGAGACAAGAATGGGGGAGTCCAGGCGAGATTAAGGCGAGGGGAAAACCAGCCACCTCTTCCCTTCATTCTATTGGCCATTGCCATCCTATAATTAAATGGTTGACCTCTGTTCGTGGATTTGCTACCAATGGGACTCTCGTAACTGCAATATTCACTGCTTTTCTGAAACATGGCTTTAGACAAGATACTACCCATGGCTATCCAATTCGATTCTCCATTCACAGAGCAGACGGAACAGTAGAGTCAGGGAAATTGAAGGCGGAGGGTTTTGCCTCTTCATCAAAAACAAATGGTGTGTTGACTCGAGCACAGTGGAAGTCTCGACCCATTGTTCACCCGTCTTGGAATACCTGATGGTCAAATGCTGACCCTTCTACATCCTGGGGGAGTTTTCAGCTGTTATTACAACTGTTGTATACATTACACTCAGGATAAGAAAAATAACAAGTTCGCACTGTACGAGGCTATAAACAAGCAGGAAAACTTGCACCTGAAGGCTGCTTTTCTTTTATTTAACTAGGCAAGTCAGTTAACAACAAATTCTTAATTACAATGACGGCCTAGGAACAGTGGTTTAACTGACTTGTTCAGGGGCAGAACAACAGAGTTTTACTTTGTCAGCTCGGGGATTCGATCTAGCAACCTTTCGGTTACTGGCCCAATGTTCTAACCACTAGACTACCTGCCACAACATGATATCAAACTTCCATCAACACGTCTCCTTCGCCATTAAGTCCCAGACCACAGTTACTCTACCCACAAGCAAGCATACAAGGCCCTCCCTCATCCCCATTCGGCAAATCAGATCATGACTTTGTACTCCTTCTTCCGTTTTACAAGTGGAAGCTCAAACAGGAAGTACCGGTGACTCTTCCCGGTTGAGAAATGGTCATCAGAATCAGAGATTATGCTACAGGACTGCTTTGCTAGTGCTAATTGAAATATGTTCAGACACTCCACCAATAACATCGAGTTAACCACCTCTGTCACTGGCTTCATTAGGAAATACATCTGCGACGTTGTCCACACAGTTTTCTTTATTTTATTTCACCTTTATTTAGCCAGGTAGGCAAGTTGAGAACAAGTTCTCATTTACAACTGCGACCTGGCCAAGAATAAAGCAAAGCAGTTCAACACATATAACAACAAAGTTACACATGGAATAAACAAAACATACAGTCAATAATACAGTTGAAGAAAATCTATATACAGTGTGTGCAAATGAGGTAAGAAAAGGGAGGTAAGGCAATAAATAGGTCATGGTGGCGAAGTAATTACAATATACCAATTAGACACGAGTGATTGATGTGCAGAAGATGAATGTACAAGTAGAGATACAGGGGTGCAAAGGAGCAATATAAATAAATACAGTATGGTGATGAGGTAGTTGGATGGGCTTTTTACAGATGGGCTATGTACAGGTGTAGTGATCTGTGAGCTGCTCAGACAGCTGGTGCTTAAAGCTAGTGAGGGGGTAAGAGTCTCCAGCTTCAGTGATCTTTGCAATTCATTCCAGTCATGGCCAGCAGAGAACTGGAAGGAAAGGCGGCCAAAGGAGGAATTGGCTTTGGGGGTGACTAGAGAGATATACCTGCTGGAGCGCCTGCTACGGGTGGGTGCTGCTATGGTGACCAGTGAGCTGAGAAGGTGCGGCATTACCTATCAGAGACTTGTAGATGACCTGAAGCCAGTGGGTTTGGTGACGAGTATGAAGCGAGGTCCAGCCGACGAGAGTGTACAGGTCACAGTGGTGGGTAGTATATGGGGCTTTGGTGACAAAACGGATGGCACTGTGATAGACTGCATCCAATTTGTTGAGTAGAGTGTTGGGGGCTATTTTGTAAATGGCATCGTCGAGGTTCGGTATGGTCAATTTTACGAGGGTATGTTTGGCAGCATGAGTGAAGGATGCTTAACCACAGTGAAGGTTAACACAGAGGTTTGCGCTAAACTAAAGGACAGGGCTGCTGCACACACAGCTATCAAATACAACCCTGAGGTTACCGCTGAGGACAAGAACAAGAAGTCCCATTACGACCTCCGCACAGTCATCAAACGAGCAAAAGGACAATATAGGAATAAGAAGGAATCATATTACCAGCTCTGCCGCCCCCACCGCATGTGGCAGGATCTACAGTCCATCACAGATTACAAAGGAAGACCAAGTCATGATATGCCTAACGTTTCCTCTACCAGACGAACTCGATGCATTTAATACATGCTTCAACAACACTGTGTCGTGCGTGAGGGCCCTCACTGACCCAGTGAACTGGGTGATCTCGCTCTCTGAGGCCGAAGTGACTAAGGTCTTTAATCAGATCAACACTCGCTAGGCCGCTGGGCCGGACGGTATTCCAGGGCGCGTTCTCAGAGCATGCGCAGAACAGCATATTCACGATCATTTTCAACTTCTCCTTGTCCCAGTTTGTAATCCCTACATGTTGGGTTGACCACCATCATTCCTGTTCCCAAGAACTCAAAGGCTTCATGCCACAATGACTACCGTCCTGTAGCACTCACATCTGTAATCATAAAGTGCTTTGAAAGGTTTCCTATGGCACACATCAACTCCATCCTAGACCCACTCCAATTTGCATACCGCCCCACAGATCCATAGACGACGCAATCTGAATTGCATTCCACACTGCCCTCACCCACCTAGATAAGAGGAATGCCTATGTGAGAATGCTGTTCATTGACTACAGCTCAGCTTTCACGCCCCACATCGACTGGGCTGCAGTGGAGCGGGTCGAGAGCTTCAAGGTCCTCCGTGTCCAAATCACTAAAGACTTACAATGGTCCACACACACGTGGACAGTTGTTAACAAGTTCCAAAGTTGCGCCTATTCCCCCTCGGGAGGTTAAATGTTTGGCATAGGCCCTCAAATCCTCAAAGTTCTACAGCTGCACCTTTGTGAGCATCTTGACTGGCTGCAACACTGCTTGGTATGGCAACCGCACCGCCCTTGATCGCATGGCGCTACAGAGGGTGATGCGGACAGCCCAGTCCATCACTGGGGCCGAACTTCCTGCCTTCCAGGACCTCTATATCAGGTGGTGCAAAAGGATGGCCCGGAAAATTGTTAGACTCCAGCCACCCAAGCCATAGACTCTTCTCTCTGCTTCCCCACAGCAAGCGGTACTTGTGCATCAAGTCTGACACCAACAGGCTCCTGAACAGCTTATATTCCCAAGACTGCTAATAGCTAACCAAATAGCTACACAGACTGAGTTGACCCTTGTATTTTATTTATGCACACTCACTTGTGCATGCGACATTTAAACTTTAAGTACTTTTATCTTATCTACAGTACTTTCTCCTTTTTGATCCCAGTTCATGTGAGGGCTATTATTCTACTTTTTAACTGGAAATCCTCTGAGGTAAACTCATAAAATACTGTTCTTGAGTGCACTAAAGTATGTTGCCACTTAGGAGCTCTGCTGTTAATACTTCATAACAGCGATTTTGATGAGATCCTTCACCTCGTCACAGGACAGCTCAGGTAAAAAGGATCTCTTTGTCAGAAGGTTCTCCTGTTAAGAACGTGCCATCCATCACTTTCTCTCTGTTACTTTCCGCACCAACACAAACCCCAATTTTTTTTCCACCCCATTACCCGCAACCGTAAATTTGGCGTAGGGATCTTAGGAAGCGGTGTAACATCGTTGATGAGATATTAGGATAAATTATCTTGATTTTGACTTTGAGTGCTGTTTCTTTCATGTAGGATTTCCTGAGCCCCCTACAACTGGGGCCGGTGGTCTGTGCCAAACATACTGAAACCGTTAAGCACGCTGGCTCTTTAAGCAGCAACCACAGGGGTGAAGCATGATGGGTTTCAAAGAGTAGCTTGGCTCTTTGATGTGCCGACATGCTGCCAGGATCTGCCAGGTATGCTGCCTCAGCACTCTGAAACACACACAGAGAGAGAAGCTGCTTCCCCACTCCAGTCTGCTGTCAACCTGGAGCAGGGGGCTGCTGGCTACACTCACTTTCATAAACACCATTATACTATTACTATATAGACACCTCACAACTCTGTTGTCAGGAGTAACACTTGACTTCCCGATACTTTGTTTTTTGAATTGTCCCAAACCGCATCATTGATGTGAAATTGTTTGATTTCTCATAGGCATTCTTCTAAAAGTCTCTAACATTGTTTTATTTTTCTAACCAGGCAAGTCAGTTTGAAGAACAAATTCTTATTTACAATGACGGCCAAACCCAGGCAACACTGGGCCAATTGTGCGCCACCCTATGGCCGAATGTGATGCAGCCTGGATTTGAACCAGGTACTGCAGTGAAGCCTCTTGCACTAAGATGCAGTGTCTTAGACCACTGCGCCATTCGGGAGCCCAAAACATCAGGGTGCATAACCAATGGGTGCATGGTGTTTTATCATTAGCTCTCTTTTGCTAGTTTAGGACAAGCCTATAAAAGAAGGTCAGATTGCTTAGTCTCTGTATTTTACTAATTTTACCCGATCCTGGATCGAACAATTGGCTCAGGTAAGAATTCATTTCCAGTAAGTTTTTGGGTAACAATAGCTGTGGTTTGAAATTGTGATTGAGCACCACAATTGTGTATTTAGGGTTGTAATACGTCATGGTTGGCCCATTCTACTCCCCTCAGTGAGGAGAACACTAATGTCTCTCTCTACCTTGGCACCCAAACTCTCTCTCCACTGTTACCTCCATCTCTGTCTTCATATCCAAATCAAATCAAATCAAATTTATTTATATAGCCCTTCGTACATCAGCTGATATCTCAAAGTGCTGTACAGAAACCCAGCCTAAAACCCCAAATAGCAAGCAATGCAGGTGTAGAAGCACGGTGGCTAGGAAAAACTCCCTAGAAAGGCCCAAACCTAGGAAGAAACTTAGAGAGGAACCAGGCTATGAGGGGTCCTCTTCTGGCTGTGCCGGGTGGAGATTTTAACAGAACATGGCCAAGATGTTCAAATGTTCATAAATGACCAGCATGGTCAAATAATAATAATCACAGGCAGAACAGTTGAAACTGGAGCAGCAGCACGGCCAGGTGGACTGGGGACAGCAAGGAGTCATCATGTCAAGTAGTCCTGAGGCATGGTCCTAGGGCTCAGGTCCTCCGAGAGAGAGAAAGAAAGAAAGAGAGAATTAGAGAGCACACTTAAATTCACACAGGACACCGGATAGGACAGGAGAAGTACTCCAGATATAACAAACTGACCCTTGCCCCCCGACACATAAACTACTGCAGCATAAATACTTGAGACTGAGACAGGAGGGGTCAGGAGACACTGTGGCCCCATCCGATGACACCCCCGGACAGGGCCAAACAGGAAGGATATAACCCCACCCACTTTGCCAAAGCACAGCCCCCACACCACTAGAGGGATATCTTCAACCACCAACTTACCATCCTGAGACAAGGCCGAGTATAGCCCACAAAGATCTCCGCCACGGCACAACCCAAGGGGGGGTGACTCAGTGACTCACCCACTCAAGTGACGCACCCCTCCTAGGGACGGTATGAAAGATCCCTAGTTAGCCAGTGACTCAGCCCCTGTAATAGGGTTAGAGGCAGAGAATCCGAGTGGAAAGGGGGGAACCGGCCAGGCAGAGACAGCAAGGCCGGTTCGTTGTTCCAGAACCTTTCCGTTCTCCTTCACACTCCTGGGCCAGACTACACTCAATCATATGACCCACTGAAGAGATGAGTATTCAGTAAAGACTTAAAGGTTGAGACCGAGTTTGCGTCTCTCACATGGGTAGGCAGACCATTCCATAAAAATGGAGGTCTATAGGAGAAAGCCCTGCCTCCAGCTGTTTGCTTAGAAATTCTAGGGACAATTAGGAGGTCTGCGCCTTGTGACCGTAGCGTACGTGTAGGTATGTACGGCAGGACCAAATCAGAGAGATAGGTAGGAGCAAGCCCATGTAATGCTTTGTAGGTTAGCAGTAAAACCTTGAAATCAGCCCTGGCTCCCTACACAGGAAGCCAGTGTAGGGAGGCTAGCACTGGAGTAATATGATCAAATTTTTTGGTTCTAGTCAGGATTCTAGCAGCCGTATTTAGCACTAACTGAAGTTTATTTAGTGCTTTATCCGGGTAGCCGGAAAGTAGAGCATTGCAGTAGTCTAACCTATAAGTGACAAAAGCATGGATACATTTTTCTAAAATAATTTCTGGACAGAAAGTTTCTGATTTTTGCAATGTTACGTAGATGGAAAAAATCTGTCCTTGAAACAGTCTTGATATGTTTTTCAAAAGAGAGATCAGGGTCCAGAGTAACGCCGAGGTCCTTCACAGTTTTATTTGAGACGACTGTACAACCATTAAGATTGATTGTCAGATTCAACAGAAGATCTCTTTGTTTCTTGGGACCTAGGACAAGCATCTCTGTTTTGTCCGAGTTTAAAAGTAGAAAGTTTGCAGCCATCCACTTCCTTATGTCTGAAACACATGCTTCTAGCGAGGGCAATTTTGGAGCTTCACCATGTTTCATTGAAATGTACAGCTGTGTGTCATCCACATAGCAGTGAAAGTTAACATTATGTTTTCGAATGACATCCCCACGAGGTAAAATATATAGTGAAAACAATAGTGGTCCTAAAACGGAACCTTGAGGAACACCGAAAGGTACATATGATTTGTCAGAGGACAAACCATTCACAGAAACAAACTGATATCTTTCCGGCAGATAATATCTAAACCAGGCCAGAACTTGTCCGTGTAGACCAATTTGGGTTTCCAATCTCTCCAAAAGAATGTGGTGATCGATGGTATCAAAAGCAGCACTAAGGTCTAGGAGCACGAGGACAGATGCAGAGCCTCGGTCTGATGCCATTAAAAGGTCATTTACCACCTTCACAAGTGCAGTCTCAGTGCTATGATGGGGTCTAAAACCAGACTGAAGCATTTCGTATACATTGTTTGTCTTCAGGAAGGCAGTGAGTTGCTGCGCAACAGCCTTTTCTAAAACTTTTGAGAGGAATGGAAGATTCGATATAGGCCGATAGTTTTTTATATTTTCTGGGTCAAGGTTTGGCTTTTTCAAGAGCGGCTTTATTACTGCCACTTTTAGTGAGTTTGGTACATGTCCGGTGGATAGAGAGCCGTTTATTATGTTCAACATAGGAGGGCCAAGCACAGGAAGCAGCTCTTTCAGTAGTTTAGTTGGATTAGGGTCCAATATGCAGCTTGGAGGTTTAGATGCCATGATTATTTTCATCATTGTGTCAAGAGATATAGTACTAAAACACTTGAGTATCTCTCTTGATCCTAGGTCCTGGCAGAGTTGTGCAGACTCAGGACAACTGAGCTTTGAAGGAATACGCAGATTTAAAGAGGAGTTCGTAATTGGCTTTCTAATAATCATGATCTTTTCCTCAAAGAAGTTCATGAATTTATTACTGCTGAAGTGAAAGCCATCCTCTCTTGGGGAATGCTGCTTTTTAGTTAGCTTTGCGACAGTATCAAAAAGGAATTTGGGATTTTTCTAATTTTCCTCAATTAAGTTGGAAAAATAGGATGATCGAGCAGCAGTAAGGGCTCTTCGATACTGCACGGTACTGTCTTTCCAAGCTAGTCGGAAGACTTCCAGTTTGGTGTGGTGCCATTTCCGTTCCAATTTTCTGGAAAATAACCACAGGGCCACCATTTCTGATTCTGCAGTACTCAAGAACTGCTCAGACCCTGGTCACCGCAACACACATACTGGTATTTTTGGTTTTGTTCAATATTTTGTCAGACTGTTGTTTTACTTGGTCGGATGTTGTCGCAGCATTTAATTCCAGTACATTTTGTGACTGTCCATTTGCAGAGCCTATTTGGCTCCCCAGAAAACTCAGGGAAACTTTAAAAATGAATGGGGCAAAAATGGTTTGATATCTTCCTCCTTTCAATAAAAAGCTTCTTTTTTTTCACCTCAATTGGACCCAGATGTAGTGCTGGTAGTAAGGTATCCCCTTAGGTAGGGAAGAGAGAAATTCCAACCTAGGATAAGGGGACCATGTTAATGAGTTGACATCGACACCCTAGTAACATCCCTTCCCCCCTCAACAGGCAGTATGGACTAAAACCCTCTCCCCCCATTTCAGTCACACACATGAGAGATGGACTTATGCACTGCACTCACACTGGCACTTTGAACCCATCCACCAGCTCTCTGCTTCTCAACATTGTAGGCTCCAGTACTCTGTGTTTCATAGTTATCATATCAATGCCCCTCTAGATGGAGGACAAGGGGGAGAAAATACAGTACCAAAGTTTGGACACACCTACCCAGGGTTTTTTCTTTATGTTTTACTATGTTCTACATTGTAGAATAATAGTGAAGACATCAAAACTATGAAATAAGTATGGAATCATGTTTAACACTTTTTTGGTTACTACAAGTATTTTACCTATTTGGAAAAAGACCAAGTCCATATTATGGCAAGAACAGCTCAAATAAGCAAAGAGAAACGACCGTCCGTCATTACTTTAAGACATGAAGGTTAGTCAATCTGGAAAATTTCAAGAACTTTGAAAGTTTCTTCAAGTGCAGTCACAAAACCATCAAGCTCTTTGATGAAACTGGCTCTCATGAGGACCGCCACAGGAATGGAAGACCCAGAGTTACCTCTGCTGCAGAGGATAAGTTCATTAGAGTTAACTGCACCTCAGAAATTGCAGCCCAAATAAATGCTTCACAGAGTTCAAGTAACAGACACATCTCAACAGCAACTGTTCAGAGGAGACTGTGTGAATCAGGCCTTCGTGGTCAAATTGCTGCAAAGAAACCACTACTAAAGGAACACGAGCAATGGACATTTTGTCCAAAATTGAGATTTTTCGTTCCAACCGCCGTGTTTTTGTGAGACATCGAGTAGGTGAGCGGATCGCATGTGTGGTTCCCACCGTGAAGCATGGAGGTGTGATGGTGTGGGGGTGCTTTGCTGGTGACACTGTAGGTGATTTATTTCTAATTCAAGGCACACTTAACCAGCATGGCTACCACAGCATTCTGCAGCGATACGCCATCCCATCTGGTTTGCGCTTAGTGGGACCATAATTTGTTTTTTCAACAGGACAATGAGCCAACACCCTCCAGGCTATGTAAGGGCTATTTGACCAAGGAGGATAGTGATGGAGTGCTGCATCAGATGACCTGGCCTCCACAAATACCCAACCTCAACACAGTTGATCGTTTGGGATGAGTTAGACTGTGGAGTGAAGGAAAAGCAGACAACAAGTGCTATGCATAGACTCCTTCAAGACTGTTAGAAAGACTGTTATAAAAGCATTCCAGGTGAAGTTGGTTGAGAGAATACCAAAAGGGTGCAAAGCTGTCATCAAGGGTGGCTAAAAATCTTAAATATATTTAGATTGGTTTAACACTTTTTTTTTGGTTACTACATGATTCCATATGTGTTATTTTATAGTTTTGATGTCTTCACTATTATTCTACCATGTAGAAAATAGTAAAAATAAAGAAAAACCCTTGAATGAGTAGGTGTGTCCAACATTTTGACTAGTGCTGGAAATACCCCTGAACCCCTGAGCCTGATGTCCACATTGACCAGCTAGGCCAGGACTTGGAGGTATGGTGGGCTGAAGCAGCATGATGTCATTTCATAACGGCCTTTTTCCCACATTCGGCGCTGAGTTAGATTGATGCTGCACATGTGCTCTGCTCACACTGCTGTGTTATTGTAAGTCATATCAGCATATTACAGTACAGTGAGTTCAGCAGGGTTCACACTGACACCCACATGCTGCAGGCAGGCAGAGCAGGCTCCAGGCTGCTACAACTGCACACATGTACTGTACCAGTGATGGGAAACTCAGATGTGCCAGTTTTTTCCCCCTTTCCTATTTGTTATTTATTGTGCTGGAATTGAATGGCCAGGAACTGAGGCCCCTGATGTGGGACTCAGAGGATTTGTGATTTGGCCTCCCATGTAGCTCAAGTGGAGAGATATTGGTAAAGACTAACTGAAGCATACTGTACTTGGAATAGTTTTGGGGAAAAATGCTTAAATACTAAAAAATGGAGGCGAAACCATCCATCAGGGTTTTGTTTTGTCTTGTGGTCATTTGGACTCTGTTGTCTTAAAGGGTTCACAGACAGACCTTTGTTAGCAGAAGAGGGTGAAAAAAGTTTCAATGGCTCTGGGTCACACCAGTTGTTTTTGCAATATACATGCCATTACGTGAAATGAGCGGGCGGATAGCGCGTTCACATGACTTTCAGATCCCTTGTGTCTTTGTTTGGCTACGCCGGACGGGAATATTTTTCATGTAGCCTGTGTGAGCGACACTGGATTATTTTCCCGCAGCGTGCATTGTTATTCAAGATTAATTGAATTCTAATTTTAGACCTTATCTCAGTTCTGTTCTAAAAATGTCCTGGTGAATTGTGTTATTTCAAGTCTGATAATATTTTATTTAACTTTTACTGTATACAAATGTTATTACAATGTTATCTATGTTTCTTATATAATAAAAAAAACATAAGCCTGTCATGAACTAGCACTTAACTATTCCCCCCCCCCCCCCCTATTAGCTCTGACTTTGCTGATAGCTAATTTATTGAGGGAAAATGTACTTACTATGACTATGTGGTTGTCCCACCTAGCTATCTTAAGATGAATGCACTAATTGTAAGTCACACTGGATAACAGTGTCTGCTAAATGACTTAAATGTATGGGAGGAATTTCCACTAGCTCTTCATCCTCAGGAGTTCTATTTCTTTATCTCTCTTTCATTCTTTCCATTTTTTCTCTCAGCACCCTGCTCTTTAGAACAGTGCTTTTTGGCTGAAGGGGTGCCTTCCTTTTCAGACTCTGCAGTGAACTTGTGCTGGAGGGGCGAGCCCTGACGCCCCCCCATTGCTTTAGATGGGGCCAAAAAGGCTGAAAGGCTTAGTCCTAGTGAAAGATAATCCAGTTACAAATGTGTGGAGCCGTTCAAAGGTTGGCTTTCCAGGTTGTGGCTTTGTGATGTGGATGGAACGCGATGCGCTGAGAGCCCTTAGGCGGGAGAGGTTTCAATGTTTTCTAAGTGCCCCATGTTTGCCACGGGTCGGCTCTCTGCTTTGCCTCTTTGATTGGTCAGTTTTGACAGGAGGCCATCTGGGTGCAGCGGCTGGGGTGCCGCACGCTGTCTTGTCCCCTTTACTTGTTGTTCAGTCTTACTACTCAACATGTGGAGGGAAATAGGCCATGAGCTAACACTACATTTCAGTCTTGGTTGCATAGTCAAGTGACTGATGATGAGATGGTAGGCCTAAATACTTACATGGCTCCCCACTGCTGTTATTTCTGTTCCACTGCTGTCTGAGCCGAACCTTTTGCATCAGTAAAAGCTAAATGCTCAGTTCTTAATTTATCAAGCATACAGTACACATTAACTTTGGAACTATTTTGATCTAATTTCTTTTGCTCCCATAGCCCCAGGGCGCCGAGAGATGAGGAGGGTCTTTGGGATGGGGAGACCCAGAGTGCCTACAACCTGGTGAGAGGCGTCAGCCCCCAGCAGCGCTACCAGCCCATCCCAGGCAGCTACCAGCTCCAGTTCGCCATCCAGCAGCTGCAGCAGCAGAAGTTCCAGTCCCGCCAACTGCTTGACCAGAGTCGCACCCGCCACCAGGTCAGTGAGCTGCAGTCCACAATACCACAGACCGAACGGTAGGGTAAATGTGGCTGTGGAGTTTAGAGAAAAATATCACTGCTATGTAGTTCTGGTTGCCTTGGAACTATTCAGCCCAACGAAATGAGAACCATGCCTTCCTATAAACCACAGGCTGAATGTGGAGAACCTCATGTTCAGGTAGACCCAGACTAGAAACCCTGCAAGACTGTATATACAGTGTGGTGAGAGTGTATTAGAAACACTCCTTCTCTCACTGGGCTGAAAGTTGCACACAATCCAATCCTTGGAACCAGTGTTCAGCTTTGTGTCAAAACCATTTTACAGACTTTTTGTGATTTTCTCTGATTGGGGTTCAGAGAAACACTAGAAGTTGCAATTCTCCCTTTCCATCCCTTGATCTTTCCCTCTTACTCAAATAAAGCATAGATGTAAACACTTAGTAGGGTATTTGAGTGCTATTGAATTATAAATCAGGAAAACCCTCATCTCTTTTTGTCTGGGCAATATCAACTGCTTGTTTTTGTTAAGCAATGGGGATACTCTCCAAAAGCTCCCCCATCACCCGTAGAGGAAAGCCTTGATGTTTGTGCTTGCAAAGTTATTCTGGGAATTTCTCCTCCAACCGCCGAACAAAATGGTGTCCAGTGGGAACATCCTCACAGGGAGCTCGTTTCTTGAAAGCAAACATGAATTCTCACACCAAGCGAACTCTTTGTTCTACTGAGTCTGTGCTTATATTGGAAGGTAAGTAATCAAGGCTGGCTGCCCACAAGGGCTCCGGCATGGCAATGCCACTGATTCTACACTGAATAAGAAGCCTAATCCCATCATTCACAGCTCATATCAGATTCTACATTCATTTTGTTCCCATTACAATGCTGAAACTGATTTCTGAGGCATAACTTTTCTAAACCGTTATAGTTACAAAACCTTTTAGTCTTGCTTGACTAGTCGTGACATATGCGATTTCTGTCATTGCTGAATGAGATTAAACTGAATGCCTTGGGTTACTTGACACTATATATCATTTTGAAACTGGAAAAAAAAAACGCATTGGTTCTTGGTTTGCTTTGAAAGGAGATCTGGACAGGAAATCTGTGTTTATTCTTCTTGCAGCATTTGTTGTATAGCCGTTCTATGAATGGAGGCTGGGGAGAGACTAGAGGTATATTTTCTGGGTGATTTAAATATTGACTGGCTTTCATCAAGCTGCCCACTCTAGAAAAAGCTTCAAACTGTAACCAGTGCCTGCAACCTGGATCAGGTTATCAGTCAACCTACCAGGGTAGTTGCAAACAGCACAGGGATGAAATCATCAACATGTATTGATCACCTCTTTACTAACGCTGCAGACATGTGCTTGAAAGCAGTATCCAGACCCATCGAATGTAGTGATCACAATATAGTAGCCACATCTCGGAAAACCAGTTCCAAAGGCTGGGCCTAATATAGTGTATAAGAGGTCATACAATAAGTTTTGTACTGATTCCTATGTTGTTGATGTAAAGAATATTGCACTTGACACATTTATGAAATTGCTCATTCCAGTTATTAATAAGCATGCACCCATTTAAGAAAATGACTGTAAAAATGGTTAAATCCCAGTGGCTTGATGAGTAATTGAAAAATGGTATGGTTGAGGGATGAGGCAAAAGCAATGGCAAATAAATTACACACACCACGAAAAATGTATTTGTGTGGAGGTGCTGACTAACGGCGAATAAACTATTCAAATAGAGTTACCCAATAAATTACTGGGAGTTTATATATGGAGTGTGTGACTCTCTTTATTTTGATAGTATAAAGAATGATAGTAAAAAGCTTTGGTGCACCTTAAATTACATTTTGAGAAAAAGGGCAAACTCTGCTCCATCATTCATTGAATCAGATGGCTCATTCATCACAAAACCAACTGATATTGCCAACTACTTTAATATTTTTTTATAGGCAAGATTAGCAAATTTAGGCATGACATGCCAGCAACAAACGCTGACACTACACATCCAAGTATATCTGACCAAATTATGAAAGAAAGGCATTGTAATTTTGAATTCCGTAATGTGAGTGTGGAAGAGGTGAAACAATTGTCTATCAACAATGACAAGCCACCAGGGTCTGACAACTCGAATGGAAAATTACTGAGGATAATAGCGGACGATATTGACAGTCCTATTTGCCATATTTCAAATTTAAGCCTACTAGACAGTGTGTGCCCCCATGCTTGGAGTGAAGCAAAAGTCATTCCGCTACCTAAGAATAGTAAAGCCCCCTTGGTCGGCTATTTGAGCCAGTAAATCAGCCTGTTACTAACCTTTTTAGTAAACTTTTGGAAAAAATTGTTTGACCAGATGCAATGCTATTTAATAGAAAACAAATTGACATCAGACTTTCAGCACGCTTATAGGGAAGGACATTCAAAAAATGATTGAGGGCTGTTTTGGGGGCTGTTTTGTTAGACTTCAGTGCAGCTTTTGACATTATCGATCACAGTCTGCTGCTGGAAAAACTTGTGTTATGGCTTTACACCCCCTGCTATATTGTGGATAAAGAGTTACCTGTCTGACAGAACACAGAGGGTGTTCTTTAATGGAAATCTCTCCAACATAATCCAGGTAGAATCAGGAATTCCCCAGGACAGGTGTCTAGGCCCCTTACTTTTTAAAATCTTTACTAACGACATGCCACTGGCTTTAAGTGTCTATGTATGCGAATGACTCAACACTATACATGTCAGCTACTACAGCGACTGAAGTGACTGCAACACTTAACAAAGAGCTGTAATTAATTTCAGAGTGGGTGGCAAGGAATAAGTTGGTCCTAAATATTTCTAAAACTAAAAGCATTGTATTTGGGACAAATCATGCACTAAACCATTAACCTCAACTAAATCTTCCAATAAATAAATAATATGGAAATTGAGCAAGTTGAGGTGACTAAACTGCTTGGAGTAACCCTGGATTGTAAACTGTCATGGTCAAAACATATTGATACAACAGTAGCTAAGATGGGGAGAAGTCTGCCCATAATAAATCACTGATCTACCTCAACAGCACTATCAACAAGGCAGGTTCTACAGGCCCTAGTTTTGTCGCATCTGGACTACTGTTCAGGCATGTGGTTAGGTGCCACAAAGAGACTGCAATTGGCTCAGAACAGTGCAGCACGGCTGGCCCTTGGATGCACACAGAGAGTTAATATTAATATGCATGTCAATCTCTCGTGGCTCAAAGTGGAGGTGAGATTGACTTCTTCACTACTTGTATTTATGAGAGGTATTGACATGTTGAATGCACCGAGCTGTCTGTTTGAACTACTGGCACACCCATGCATACTCCACAAGACATGCCACCAGAGGTCTCTTCACAGTCCCCACGTTCAGAACAGACTATGGGAGGCGCACAGTACTACATGGAGCCATGACTACATGGAACTCTATTCCACATCAAGTAACTGATGTAAGCCGTAAAATTGGATTAGAAAAACAGATAGAAAATACACCTTATTGGAACAGCGGGGTCTGTGAAGCAACACAATCATAGGCACAGACAGATGCAAGCACACACACTCGTTAACATACACACTATAGACACGTACACATGAATTTTGTACTGTAGATATGTGGTAGTGGTGGAGTAAGGCCAAGAGGGCACACAGTGTGTTGTGAAATCTGTGCTGTGAATGTATTGTCTTTTTTTTTTAATTGTATGAACTGTCTTAACTTTGCTGGACCCCAGGAAGAGTAGCTGCTGCCTTGGCAGGAACTAATGGGGATCCATAATAAATACAAATACACCTTTCGGGGTGGGATGATGGGAGGCGCAGTTTTTTTTTTTTTTTTTCTTTGAGTAATGCAGTTGCTCTCATCATCATTTGTACGTCTAGGTTGAGTGTAATTAATGCAATTGAGGGGATGTTTTTCTTGGCCCGGACTGGCTGGGTTACGCAAGACTCTCTTTGAAAGTGATCCCCCCCAGCTCCTGTCCACTCCCCTCCCATCGCCAGCTCGCTGATTGAGCACAGTTCACTAGTTCACCAAGCCACAACCACTCTCAGCCAGCCACTCACAGCATCCATCCATCCACGATTACCAGGTAGGGTTGTGCAGGGACCATCTCTCCCCCTGATTGCGAAATTGCAGGAAATGGTTTGCAGCATTAGTTGGTGTGTGTGTAATCATATGCCATAAAGGGCACAGCATTAAGAGAGCCAACCTGTTGTTCTCCCCTTAACAAACAGTCCTTTTACTGAGCTCATGGGAGGGCTGACTGTGCGCCTTGAGTCACCACCCAATCAGGGAACCGTCCCTTAAATATCCTCTCCTTCTGCTCTGCCCCTCAGTCTCTCTCGCCAGCTTGACTTGAATGGGAGTCTATACTAACAGACGCCCTGCAATTCTGTAGTGTTTCCATGTGTTCCATGGCCTTAAGACTCATTCACTTTGGCTCAGAGTAGAATTGCACAGTAAACCCTACTTCCAAGACTGTGTCCTTCCATTGGTCAGGAATTAGTCAATGCCTTGACCCTACTCTGTAATGACACGTGAAAAACCATTGCAGGTTTTGGTCTTATTGAAATAAGTGCTCTCCACATTCCGGCACTCACCTCCCCTGCCTTGTGGCAGAATTTATTGAAGTATTTGGCTTAACTGAATATAAAACTGTATCCAGGGGAGCATAGGTGTGTGTGTGTGTGTGAGAAAGAGAGAGTGCTGTTCCGGTGCTCTACTCTGTTCCAGTTACTGGGTGCAGACTGCGCGGCTCCTCCACAGGCTTGGCCTGGGGCCACCTGGCAGCCAAATAAAGGTGCCCTCCCTGGCCCTGCTCAACTGCTCCACAACCACAGACCCTCCAACCTGGAAATTCAGTTTCTCATTTATCAACACAGAAATTACACCAAAATATTCTCTGTCATGCTGCCGGCCCTTTGAAATCATGCGCTGGGAAGCTGGAAAACCATTAGCTTGTTAGATAGATAGATAGATAGATAGATATATAAAGTGGCAGAGAAAATAGCATAGACATGAGATCTGGAAAGAATGTCTGTGAAGTATTCCCCAGCAACACAGGCAACCGGTAAACGGTAGTTCTTAAATATTATGTCAGGATGAACATGTTGTTTACCAGGTTTCTAGAAGCCATTAAAGAGATCTTGTCTAAACAAGTATGAAATGTGAAGAATTTGTGTTGCACTGCGTCCAACCTCAAAATATGTAGAGTATGTTTTGATAAAGGATAGCACTTTTTTCAAAGCTAATTGATGTAGTTGTCTTTTAGATCGATGATGTTTGACCTTAGATCACCTAGAAGGCAGAACTTGTTTTTTGCTGAAATCAAAGTCTGATCTTTTTTATGGTTGTACTGAGCACATTTACAATTTGATAGCCTTTCCCATCCCTGATTTAGGTAGGGGATTAGGTACATGATGCCCTATTGTATAAATCCTCTTATGTGTAATGTCATAACTAACTTGATTGTGAATCTGAAGCTAAATGTGTGGTTTTTGCTCCTTAGGCCATGTTGGCTGCTAAGGCCATGATGCCACCCTATCCTGTGACGGCTCCTTGGCCCCAGGCTCCCACCGGCCCATCCTCCTCCAGTCTACCAGTGACCCACCCAGGCCGCCAGAACCACAGCCAGGCCTGCGCAGGCCCAGGACACATCCTCAACCCCAAACCACCCAGCAGTGCCAGGGAGGGCCTGGTCAGGAAGACAGCCACCCAGCGCCTCAGCAAGTAAGACGTGGGGCTAGAGCTGCCTCTGGGATGCTGCTGTTCATTAGTCTCTTACTAGAAAGTTCATTATGACCACTGTAATGTGGAAACGTTGATTGGACCATGACATGAATATGCAGTATATGTGATGGCAAGCTAGTGGGTCTAGAGGACTATGGCTGTGCTGGAGGGGTGAACCAGGGTCCAGCAGCAGCAGAGAGTTCAAACGGAACTGAGAGTTAGACTAGCCTACATGAAGCGTGGAGCGAACAGTACCAGTCCCTTGGCTTCAGGCTGTATCTGCCTGTTCCGTAAACAACCTCATCACAGGTCTGATTTCTGCATGCTCAGTAAACACAATGCGGTTCAACTGCAGGGCCCTATTTATGAGCGCTGTTTAAACCCTGTTTTGTTTGGAGATTAACAGAAGAAGAGAGGAGGAAAAATGGAGAAAGAAAGAAAAGTTGGGGAGAGCGCAAACGGAGCGAAGCCTGAAACTGCCATCACTTTCCCACGCTGCAGTATGACTTTATTACCCAACATCTGGCTAAATTACACAGCAATGGCAAAACTCAGTGATATGGTTGCTTGTTTGTTTAAAGCACATGGCTTCGATGGAGGGCTCCTCTCCCCCAGTGTGAGGCGCAGTGGTCCCAGCTCTGTCATTCTCCTCTCCTCAACCTCCACCCCCTCTAGCCATGATGTGTTCTTCTCTAGTATTACATCAGAGAGATTTATATGGACCGGGCCATTTTGAATTTGTCTTTTTTGCTAAGTAGGGATATTTATAGAACTGTATGGTAAAGCCATTGCTCTACCCGTCTGCTCATACTGTATCTCTGTCTGTGTGTGTGCATGTCCCTTGTCTTTCTGTCTGTATCAGAGGGTCCGTGTTGGTGCCTTTCATCAGGGGTACAAGGATTTGGCTAATGACACAAAGCCTTAGTTGCCGCCTCAGCAGATAGCAGCTTTGATGTGGCGGCTGAGGCCAGCCAGGGAGCAGGAGAAGCCAGAGGGATGTGGTTGTGTTATGTTGCTGATGTGTGAGGAGCGCTCTCCTGGACTCTTGACATGGTCAGAGGGGAGGGAAGGCAGTGAATAGTTAAGGGCAGGGTAGGGCAGGGTCGGTTATGGCAGGGTAGGGCAAGGTCGGTTAGGGCAGGGTAGGTGCAATGTTTGCTCCTCTCTGTGTGTCTTCCTGGCAGTTACTGTGTTTACCCTCAACATGCGGAATTCCAGAACCTCCTCACACTCTCCACTGTCCTGCATTTTTGTGGTCGGCCTGTGTGACAGGGGAGAGTGTGGGAAAAACGGAAGCTTCTAGACCAAAAATGCACTGATGGAAAAAAGGAAGAAAAGAAAGAAGAGAGGGAAGCAAAGAATGACGGATAGAAAGCAAACCTCTGTCTAAAAAAGATGAGATGATTGTTCACAGGAAATGGATAATAAGTTGTTTCCCTTTATGTTAAACTCATTTCAATGGCAACGCAATACCTTGGTTAAGTAGCCTTAGCTCATCCACCCCAACATGAAATCACTGTACTGTTGGTATTAGAAATGTTCAAGGTTATTTAATCTTCAAAACACACCCTCCCAACTGCTGAACTCAAAAACACATTACATTTGATACTTATCTCAAAATGTTGCCCCTGCTGCCTGTTTTCCTACAGAACAATACATCATTGATGAACACAGAGAGTTAGTCTTTGTTATTGAATCTAGGATCTGAATGACATGTAGTTTTGGGTTTGTTGGAGAACGGAAAGTGAGTAATAAGGATCAAGATTAGCAGTTGTGTTTGGGAGTCAAATAAAGAAGGGAGTGGATTTATATGTTGGAGCAGCCAAACTGTCTCCTCTCTCTCTCGCCGAGGGCTGGGATATAGAAAGAAGAGCCAATTCACTGGACCCACCACCAAGCTGCCCTGTCAGCCAATCAGAGCGGAACATCATGAGGAAATGCCAAGTCTGTTCAGCCACTGATTGGACAGACGTGTCAGTACATTTGTCAGAATTAGTTTCTGTCTCATTATATGTTAATTGATGAGAGAGATGACCGAAAGAATGTGAATGGACCAAAATTAAGCTTAGTTTCGCAACAATGACTGCTTCTGAGATATCCTAAAATGAAACGAAAGCATCAAGGCTTGTCTATTGCTATGGACAACGTCAATCAAACTTCACCCATACCCCAATTGTCATGCTTTTCTGCATAACCAAATTGCTACTGTAGCTGTGGCATACAGTAGGGCAGGACCCTAGAGTGTCGATTGGCCTAACATGGTTGCAAACTGGGAATGACTTCAGTTACAAATTTGAAAGCAATTTGTAACACAAATAAATGATTGTGTGTGGTGTTTGTGAGGCTTGGCGGGTTTTGCAGCTGTAGCTACGGAAACCCAGGCTGTCATGTGGCATTCTTAATAGGGTGACAATTGCAGCAGAACCATTACTGTCAGACTGGCTGCTGCCTTCGCTGCCTATTAGTCAGCTGTAGGAACGACTTGATACTATAAACAAATCACGCTGCCAAAACTCTGTTTATAAATGAACATTTATAAATCCCCCCCCCCCGGTTAGACGTCCAGATAACATAAAGAAAAACTCGCTTCCACCATACACGAAGAAACACACAACCATAGGCAACCTTGTTCCTATATTTCATAGTCTATCTGGGAAAATCCACTCAAGCCCCTCTGAAAGAAAAGGCTTCTTACAAGGCTTTACATTTATTTCCAAAACGTCTAACTGTGGGTGTGTACTCCATGCAGAGATACGTGTTCAATATATTAAGCCCTTCCATACTGTGGTGTTTGCCGGTCTACACCTTATGACGTGGAGAAGTGAGAGACTGTTGACAAAGTGATATGAAGAACCCAGAGGTCAAGCTTTCTCCAAATATTAAAGGGTTGCTTCCTGTATAGTTATGCCGCACTTTAAGTGAGCCAGTCCTATTTGTGGTTGTGTAATGGTGTGAAGGAACAACTGTGCAGCCCCTACAAGGAAGCAGTGTGTGCCCTCATTACCTTGTTAATGCTGCTTTGTCAAGCCACTGTTATGGGGCGATAGGTTAATACCAGCTAAGCTTTATTTATTGTTCCCCAAAAAATTCTTAGCACATTTAATGTATAGAGTTACAGGCTTGTTGGCCCCTGCTTTACGTCCTCCTTCCACCCATAATGATTTAGTCTGAAAAGCTGTATACACACATTGTCCCTCGGTCGTCTGTTTCTGTGAGAGCCAGTGTTGTGTGTTCTATTAAGAGGCAGTGCCCTATACACATTGGTAGTACTTGCTGGAAAGAATTGGTCACCCATTTTATGAAACGGTATCAGTCACAATGAGACCTGTTCTCATGACTTTTCTATTTAAAAACACACAGGTAATTCCACAAATGACCCAGCTGGCACCACAACTCTATCAGCTAACCCTACGACGTATGTGTTCTTTTGGAGCGTCATTGTTGAGGAAAACGTCATCCAGGACAGCTACCATGGTAGAGGAATGTGTCCCAGCACTCAGTAAACACTTAACCTCTTGGAGTGTCAAGAGACCCCCACCAGACCATATGGACAGCACATAGCAAACCACCACGCTTTACATTTTTCCTGCCTGGTGATGTCACAGTACACGCACAATGTATCCAAAGTTGTAATAGGAGCCAGTAATCCCTATGCCACTACTGTAACTCTGTAAGAGAATTGGCCTTCACAATGCTCTTACAATAAGAGTGAAGGGCACTACAGTATATCAGTGGAACCCTCCACAACAATGAATGTGGAACAGCATTGGTTTGTTTTTGCCCTATCTCTGGATCTCTCTGGGTAATGTACTGTACAGGAGTCGATCACTCTTATCTTGTCTCTGCCCACAGACAGACCTCATCAGAACGCCCAGCCAATGGAGCTCTGACGTCCAACTCGCAGCATGTGGTCTACGAGGCCGTGTGTGGGAAAGCAGGTAGGTCTGACAGTCCACACACATTCTCCCCTCCCTATCTGTTGCTTGCCCACTGGTGCTGTAGTCCTTGGGCAGATGGTATGCCCTCTCCATGCCAGTGTCAGTGATCACAGCCAGGCATAGTGACCATTCTTCCATCGAGGACTGATCAACACCATTTTGATATTTTTGGCCTGACTACTTCAGATCGGATCTGCAAGCAATGACAAGAGTATAGCTATTGTAAGGCTCTTCTCATTGTGCACAAATCCAGGCCTGATGGGTCTGTTTCAAAAGATTTAGGGGGCATCTGACTGTATAAATACTTAACTTTTTACTACAATGGTGATCTGCTGTTTGATCAAATAGGCTCCATGTATCTAACTATAGAGGTCAGATGACTGCTAGTGGATGAGTGTGATTGCCATTTCTCTTTTGTAATGGGATCTAGTGGTGGGATATAGACACCGTTTGGGCATTCCCAGCTGTTGGCTGTGCTTCCCATCCTAATTGCTGTCCAGCCACCTAAATCCCTGGCCAGTTGTGCCCCAGAAATCACACATGACTGAGCAGGTCTTTCATAGTAAATGGAGTATGTGCATTTTGGTCTCATTGTGGTATTGCATTTTTTATTTTATTGCTGTTATATTAACATTATTCAATTTAGATTGATGTCTGCAAATCGTACATTTTGTTACTTATACCTTTTAGAGTGTGTGCGCGTCTACCGCCTTCTCATCCTGCAGTTGCACAACTCTTTCCACCCTGGAGCCTGAGAAAGGGACTGGTGGAACTGTTGAGTTTATTGCAGTAACAGTGATATTAAGCAGTTTTAGCGGATGCACATCTGTTTGTCTGATCAGGGCCTTTTTCCATAGTCCTTCTATACGTTAGCATTAGTGTATCACACCATTCATCATGTGAGCGTCACACTTGAGCCGACCAAGAGAAACCCAGATCAGCCTGCATCTGTCCAAACGGAGCTGGAAAAAGACAGCAGCTATGCACCAACCCAAAAATGTGTGCCACCAGAACATTTATTTTTTTCTCAGATTTTCTCTCTTCAAAGTATGAAGGTTGGCGTAGGTTAACAAACATCTTATAAAGTCATCAATAACTGTAACTGGATCCGTGGGGAGCAGCTCCTGAATTTCATGAATGCATTTTTTTCCATAATTTAGGGCACCAGGTTGGGGGAGATGCCTGGTGACTCCAATACAACGCCAAGCAGTTAGCTTAGGAGCAGGTTTAGCCATGCATTGAGAATGGAGCAGTCCTGAAGCCAGCGCTGGTATCGCTGGTGTTATGCCCTTTGTTTTTTCGAGAGGACATAGCTTTGTGGGGCTTAGGAACGCTGCCTGCCCAGTGTCCCTTTGTAGTGAGGTGACTGGCCTCCTCTGATCCACTCTGACAGGGAGTTAGAATGGGTCCGAACAGACAGCATTCTCTCTGATCAGCTGTCAGCCAATATTAATCACACACTCGCTCTCTCTCTTTCCTCTTTCTCTCTCGCTCACTTTCTCCTCCCTCTTTCTCTCTCACACTCACTCTCTCAACCCCCACTCTCTCTCAAGCTTTCTCCTCAAATGAGGACCTATCAAAGCTTATGAAAATATTTATACCTATTGGTCCCAAATGGTCTTTCTCTCTTGAAGTGGGTGGTGCTACACAGAAGGCAGCTGAGGAGAGATTTATTGTATTCTGTTTGAGAAGGAAATGAATGCTGCACTTGTGTCGTTTTAGTAGGAGACCGGTACAGAGTAATAGTTCTGCCATTTTGTTTTTGCTTTGCTAGCCAGGTTTTTCCAGTTTTGCTTTGCTGACACTTTGCAGTCGAAGACAATTCTAAGTGAACCAAGTAAAGACTCATCACTCTCATTCTTCTTTTGTCCAATTCAGAAAAATCCTGGTTTCTCACAGGTATCTAGTGTTCTTTATCAGTCTCTCTGTTTGGTGGCTTTGTTTCATTAGTGTTTGTTTATGTTTATTTTGATTTCTGCATTACTGTTGGGGATAAAGGAAGGGGAATATTGGCCTTTCTCTCTTTTGCTGAGCTAGAAAAGGCTGCTTCCAGCGGTCATGTCATCGGATTGCAAGTCTGGGAGATGTTTTCCTTTTCCAGCTCCATCAGGCCCCACGGTGTAAAAGAGCACCAAAATAAACAGTCTGCCGAGAGGGAATGAAAGGGAATACTGTTTGGAAGCACAAATACAGCAGCTCGACCTGCACTTGGAATTCCTTTTCTACTGGATGCCTGGCGCTGGGCCAGGCGATATGCAAGGGGTGAGGGGACATTAGGAAAAGGGCTGCTGCCCAGTGGCTGCCTGGGCGGCTCCACTCATACCTGTATTGGCCATAAAAAGTAACACAGCCGTACCATGACATTTTGCCAGCGGATTCCTCTTTCTCTCCATTGGTTTTGCACGTTCATCCGAAACATCCAATACCTCATCTGATTTTATTTTCAGAATTATCCTTAGACTAATTCTAAAGTATTGTCTTATCAGATGAATGGCAAGTAAAAGTAATCAACATTTTAAAGACACAGTATATGCCTCATCACAATTCTACCTCGGAGATCTACGGACAGTTCCTTGGACTTCATGGTATTATTTCTGCACACACTACCCCATAATGACAAAGTGAAAACGTGTTTTTAGAAATGTTTGCAAAGTTATTGAAAATGAAATACCCTAGTCATTACTTTGTAGAAGCACCTTTGGCGCCAATTATAGATTTGAGCCATTTTGGGTATGTCTTTATCAACTTTGCACATTTGGATTTGAGGATTTTTTTCCAATTATTTCTAGCAGATTGTCTCACTCTCTGTTAAGTTAGATGGCGAGCGGTAGTGAACAGCAATCTTCAAGTCTTTCCACAGATTTTCAATGGGATTCAAGTCTGGGCTTTAGCTGGGTGTTGCCTTTGGCTGTATGCTTAGGGTTATTGTCCTGTTGGAATATACATCTTTCCCCCAGTCTAATGTCGTTTGCAATCTGAAGCAGGTTCTCATCAAGGATTTGCCTGTATTTGGCTCCATTCATTGTTCCCTCTATCCTTACCAGTCTCCCAGTCTCTGCTGCTAAAAAGCATCCCCATAGCATGATGCTGCCACCATGCTTAGATGACTGGTTTTCTCCAGACATATCGCTTTGCATCCATGCCAAAGAGTAAAATGTTTGTCTCATCAGACCGCAGAATCTTTTCCCTTATGAGCTCTGTCTTTCACATGACTTTTTGCAAACCCCAAGCATGCTATCATGTGCCTTTTTCTCAGGAGTGGCTTTCGTCTGGCCACTCTCCCATAAAGCCCATATTGGTGAAGTACTGTAGAGACTGTTGTCCTTCTGGCAGGTTCTCCCATCTCAGCCAAGGAACTCTAGTTCTGAGTCGTCTTTGGATTCTTGGTCACCTCTCTGACCAAGGTCCTTGCTCAGTTTGGTCAGACGTCCAGCTCTAGGCAGAATCTGGGTAGTTTCATTTCCAAGAGCACCACTATAGAAATGGGTTTTATACCCTTCCCAAGACAGTAATGCCTCATCACAATTCTACCTCGGAGATCTACGGACAGTTCCTTGGACTTCATGGTATTATTTCTGCTCTGACATGCACTGTCAACTGTGGGACCTTATAGACAGATATGTTTCTTTCTAAATAATGTCCAAACAATTGAATTGGCCATAGGTGGACTCCATCTATTTGTAGTGACATCTCAAGAATGATCAAAGGAAATTGAATGCACCTGAGATCAATTTGGAGTGTCATAGCAAAGGGGTGTGAATACTTTCAGTGCCTTCAGAAAGTATTAACACCCTTTTACTTTCTCCACATTTTGTTGTGTTACAGCCCGAATAAAAATGTTAATTAAATTGACATTTTGTGTCACTGGCTTGCCCACAATACCCCATAATGTCAAAGTCGAATTATGTTTCTTTTTTATTTTTACAAATTAATTAAACATGAAAGCACAAGTGTCTTGGGTCAATAAATATTCAAACCCTTAATTATGGCAAGCCTAAATAGGTTCAGGAGTAAAAATGTGCTTAACAAGTCACAGAATAGATTTTATGGCGGTCGTTCTGTGTAAGTCTCTAAGAGCTTTGCACACCTGGATTATACAATATTTGCACATTTTATTATTTTTTTAATTATTCAAGCTCTGTCAAGTTGGTTGTTGATCATTGCGAGACAGACATTTTTAAACTCTTATCATAGATTTTCAAGCAGCTTTTAAGTCAAAACTGTAGCTAGGCCTCTCAGGAATATACAATGTTGTCTTGGTAAGCAACCCCAGTGTATATTTGGTGTTTTAGGTTATTGTCCTGCCAAAAAGTGAATTTGTCTCTCAGTGTCTGTTGAATGCAGACTGAACCAGATTTTCCTCTATGATTTTGCGCATGCTTAGCTCTATTCCATTTCTTTATATCCAAAAATGTTCCCTTGCCCAGGACAACCATATCATTAAAATGATGCAGCCACCACCATGCTTGAAAATATGAAGTGGTACTCAGTGACGTTTTGGATTTGCCTCAAACATAATGCTTTGTATTCAGGACGTGAAGTTAATTTTTTTGCCACATTTTTAGCAGTTTTACTTTAGTGCCTCATTGCAAACAGGATGCATGTTGTGGAATATTTTTATTCGGTACAGGCTTCCTTCTTTTCAATCGATCATTACTCTGTAACGGTTTTAGTCACCATTGGCTTCATGGTCGCAAATCTGAGCGGTTTCTTTCCTCTACGGCAACGGAGTTGATGGCTGACGTTTTACGTGTTCGTAACCGATTGTGTTTTTATGTTTTTTTTTGTTAAACTTATTTTTTTAACTTATTTTGTACATAATGTTGCTGCTACTGTCTCTTATGACCGAAAATAACTATATTCCGCCATAAGCAAACAGGAAAACGTTCATCCAGAGGCGGCGATCCTAGTGGCCGTGGACTTTAGTGCAGGGAAACTTAAATCTGTTTTACCAAATTTCTATTAGCATGTTAAATGTGCAACCAGAAGGGGAAAAAAACTCTAAGCTCTCCCTCGCCCTCCATTTGGCAAATCTGATCATAATTCTATCCTCCTGATTCCTGCTTAGAAGCAAAAATTAAAGCAGGAAGCACCAGAGACTCGGTCAATCAAAAAAAAAAAAGAAGTGCTCATCTGTCTCATCTGAAAGCTACAGGACTGTTTTGCTAGCACACCCTGGAATATGTTCCGGGATTCTTCCACATCAGTCACTGGCTTCATCATGTCGTGTCTTAAGAAATCCTTTCTCCGTAATTAATATTACCTGATTGCGCTAATCATGTAAATGTAATTAACTATAAAGTCGGGGCACCACAAAATAATATTTATAGAGCTGTTATCCTCCCAGTCGCGGCCGGTTACGACAGAGCCTGGGCGCGAACCCAGGGACTCTGATGGCACAGCTGGCGCTGCAGTACAGCGCCCTTAACCACTGCGCCACCCGGGAGGCCTGGTGGTTCACTCTGGTGGTGAATGGGAAACATTGTAGTAGGATACTACTGTAGTAGGATACTGACAGATACTACTGTCTGTCCTTTCCTAGCCCACGTTTTTAGCTGCTGTTGCTAACTCAACGGCTAGGATGTCTCACTTCTTTAGTGAATAAGAGTTCAAAGTTCATACCATTCACAACCAAATCTCACGCTGAGGTTGGCTTAGTTCCGTAGTTGACATGTTAGTCCTTTTTAACGTATGGACCGTCGTCCTCACGTCCTCGGAACAGGAGGTTACATTTTCGTCAAGGCCTTATATAGTGGAGGGAGAAGGGTGTGTTTCACAGTCTACAGCCCATGTCCCTTCACAGGGGCGGGCCACTGATTGAGCAGAGCCCTAACCTTATGAAAACCCAAATCTCTCATTTGGAAGCTAAAATTACGTTTCATCTCTTCACCAATAATTTTATATTTAAACATTTAAATTGCACAACAATTCCATGTGAATCTGATAACTATAATGTGTAGACTTTCCACTGTACTGTTTATGTCATCCTATCATTGATGAGAATGTCTCAGATGACAACCGAACTGACATCATATTCATTAAGTACCACCGCATATGTTCAACTGGTCGGATTACCAAAATATGATTAATTTCTCCCCACCTTCTGATGTTCCCAGAATCTCTGTTAACCAAGGGATTTTCAATAGTCACATCAGTAGGATAGAGAGAGGGGAAACAGGGGGGGAGAGGTATTTATGACTGTCATAAACCTAACCCCAGGCCAGCATCATGACAATCAATAAATGCATTGATGACGTCACCCCCACAGTGACTGTGCATACATACCCCAACCAATAGATTACAGGCAACACCGCACTAAAGGGTAGAGCTGCCGCTTTCAAGGAGCAGGACTCTAACCCGGAAGCTTATAAGAAATCCCACTGTACTCTCAGACGAACAATCAAACAGGCAAAGTGTCAATACAGGACTAAGATCGAATTGTACTACACCGGCTCCGACGCTCGTCAGATGTGGCAGGGCTTGCAAACCATTAGACTACAAAGGGAAGCACAGCTGAGAGCTGCCCAGTGACACGAGCCTACAAGACGAGCTAAACCATGTCAATGCTCACTTCGAGGAAAATAACACTGAAACATGCATGAGCTCACCAGCTGTTCTGGAAGACTGTGTGATCACGCTCTCCGCAGCCGATGTGAGTAAGACCTTTAACTTCTTTGGAATAGGGGGCAGCATTTTCACTTTTGGATGAAAAGCGTGCCCAGAGTAAACTGCCTCCTACTCAGTCCCAGATGCTAATATATGCATATTATTATTAGTATTGGATAGAAAACACTCTGAAGTTTCTAAAACTGTTTGAATGTTGTCTGTGTATAACAGAATTCATATGGCAGATAAAAACCTGAGAAAAAATCCAAACAGGAGGTGGGAAATCTGAGGTTTGTAGTTTTTGAACTCAGCCCCTATCGAATACACAGTGGGATATGGGTATAGATGTCAACCATCTTTAGAATGTTGTTTCAGGCTTCTACTGTGAAGGGGGGCCGGATGAGAGGGGATTGAGTCAGAGGTCTGTCAGCAGCCTCGATCTCAGTCACGTGCATTTACATGAGAGGTAGCTCTCGTTCCATTGCTTTTCTACAGACAATGGAATTCTCCGGTTGGAATATTATTGAACATATTGTAATATAACTTTTCATCCGACGTTCGGCTGGACCTGAACACGCGTTTGAATTTGTTTACCAAATGCCCTAACAAAATAAGCTATTTGGACATAAATTATGAACTTCATCGAACAAATAATTTTATTGTGGAACTGGGATTCCTGGGAGTGCATTCTGATGAAGATCATCAAAGGTAAGTGAATATTTATAATGCTATTTCTGACTAATGTTGATGACACAATATGGCTGATATCTTTTTGGCTGCTTTGTTGTCTGAACGCTGTACTCAGATTATTCCATGGTTTGCTTTTTCTGTAAAGTTTTGAAATCTGACACAGCGGTTGCATTAAGGAGAAGTGTATCTAAAGTTCCATGCATAACACTTGAATTTTCATCAACATTTATAATGAGTATTTCTGTGAATTGATGTGGCTCTCTGCAAAATCACTGCATGTTTTGGAACTACTGAATGTAATGCGCCAATGTAAAATGAGATTTTTGGATGTAAATATGCACTTTATCGAACAAAACATACATGTATTGTGTAACATGAAGTTCTATGAGTGTCATCTGGTGAAGATCATCAAAGGTTAGTGATTAATTTTATCTCTATTTGCGCTTTTTGTGACTCCTTCCTTTGGCTGGAAAAATGGCTGGGTTTTTCTGTGACTTGGTGGTGACCTAACATAGGTCACGGGGTTCCGCTTGACAGGTTAAACAGGTCAACATTCACATGGTCGCAGGGCCAGACGGATTACCAAGACAGTGGCAAGCGTCTTCACTGACATTTTCAATCGCTCCCTGTCCGAGTCTGTAATCCCAACATGTTTTAAGCAGACCACCATAGTGCCTGTGCCCAAGAACACGAAGGTAACCTGCCTAAATGACTACCGACCCATATCACTCACGTCTGTAGCCATGAAGTGCTGTGAAAGGCTGGTCATGGCTCACATAAACACCATTATCCCAGAAACCCTAGACCCACTCCAATTTGCATACCGCGCCAACAGATCCACAGATGATGCAATCCCTATTGCACTCCACACTGCCCTTTCCCACCTGGACAAAAGGATGACCTATGTGAGAATGCTATTCATTGACTACAGCTCAGCATTCAACACCATAATGCCCTCAAAGCTCATCACTAAGTTAAGGACTCTGGGACTAAACACCTTCCTCTGCACCTGGATCTTGGACTTCCTGACGGTCCGCCCCCAGGTGGTACGGGTAGGTAACAACACATCTGACATGCTGATCCTCAACACAGGGGCCCCTCAGGGGTGTGTGCTCAGTCCCCTCCTGTACTCCCTGTTCACTCATGACTGCACGGCCAGGCACGACTCGACCACCATCATTAAATTTGCCGATGATACAACAGTGGTAGGCCTGATCACCGACAACGACGAGACAGCCTATAAGGAGGAGGTCAGAGACCTGGCCTTGTGGTGCCAGGACAACAACCTCTCCACATGATCAAGATAAAGGAGATGATTGTGGACTACAGGAAAGTGGTGTCAGGCGGTGTCAGAGGAAGACCGTAAAATTGTCAGATTCCAGCCACCCTAGTCAGACTATTCTCTGCTGCCGCACGGCAAGCGGTACCGGAGCTCCAAGTCTAGGTCCAAGAGGCTTCTTAACAGCTTCTACCTCCACAAGGAATGAGGAAGAGCTCGGTTTTGTTTGGAAAGTTTGTTGTTTAAAAGTATATTGGAATGTTCTTGGTTGCTACCTAGCTTCTTATGTTGGATCCCGCGACGTAGTTGGCATCAGTTGCTGGGACTGCTTGTATCTTTCCAGTGATCCTGCCGACCAAGGACCGGTCTGAGGAGCTATTTGGCATCGCAGCTAGCCTAGCTGCTAGCTAGCTGGACATCAAGCTAGCGAGTCAAGTGTTATTGAAGTGTTGTGGTTGCAGGTTCACTTGGCACATCGAAACCTTTTCTTTTGGGGTATTGCTATAGGCCACCATGTGCCAACAGTCTGTATCTAAATAATATGTGTGAAATGCTTGATAGTGTATGTGATGTAAACAGAGGTCTACTTTCTTGGGGACCTGAATATTGACTGGTTTTCATCAAGCTGTCCGCTCAAGAGGAAGCTTCTTACTGTTACCAGTGCCTGGTTCAGGTTATTAATCAACCTACCAGGGTGTTTACAAACAATACAGGAACAAGATCATTCACATATATCAATCACATCTTTACTAATGCTGTCAAACTTTGTTCTAAAGCTATATCTGTATCCATTGGATGCAGTGATCACAATATAGTGGCTATATCCAGGAAAGCCAAAGTTCCAACAGCTGGGCCTAAAATAGTGTATAAGAGATCATACAAAAGATTTTGCTGTGACTCTTATGTGGATGATGTTAAAAATATTTGTTGGTCTGATGTGATTAAGGAGGAGCATCCAGATGCTGCGCTTGATGAATTTATGAAATTGCTTCTTCCAATTATTGATAAACCTATACCTGTTAAGAAACTGACTGTTAGAACTGTTAAAGCTCTACTCTATCTTTCATTGAATCAGATGGCTTATTCATCATCATCTAATGTTTCCAATTATTTTAATGATTATTTCATTGGCAAAGTGGGCAAACAATTATATTCATGCATGAAAAAACAAATAATGAAAGAAAATCAGTGCATTTTTTTTTTACAGTTAGTGTGGGAGAGGTGGGGACCATCCTATCTGTCATATTTTTTATCTCAGCCTAGAGGAAAGTCTTTGTCCTCAGGCCTGGAGGGAAACCAAAGTAATTCCGCTACCCAAGAGTGGTAAAGCGGCCTTTACTGGTTCTAACAGCAGACCTATAAGCTTGCTGCCGGCTCTTAGCAAACTGTTGGAATTGTTTTAATGTTTTAACCAAATACATTGCTATTTTTCTGTAAACAAATTAACAAAAGACTTCCAGCATGTTTATTGAGAAGAGCACTCAACATGTACTGCACTGACACAAATGACTGATGACTGGTTGAAAGAAATTGATAATAAGAAGATTGTGGGAGCTGTACTGTTAGATTTCAGTGCAGCTGTTGATATTATTGACCATAACCTGTTGTTGAAAAAATGCGAGTGCAATGGCTTTTCAACCTCTGCCAAATCATGGATTCAGAGCTATCTATCTAATAGAACTCAAAATGGTTTTCTTTAATGGAAGCGTCTCTAATGTCAAACATGTAAAGTGTGGTGTACCGCAGGGCACCTCTCTAGGTCCTCTACTCTTTTCTATTTTTACCAATGACCTGCCACTGGCATTAAACAAAGCATGTGTGTCCATGTATGCTGATGATTCAACCATATACGCATCAGCAACCACAGCTAATTAAGTCACTGAAACCCTTAACAAAGAGTTGCAGTCTGTTTTGGAATGGGTGGCCAGTAATAAACTGGTCCTGAACATCTCTAAAACTAAGAGCATTGTATTTGGTACAAATCATTCCTTAAGTGCTCGACCTCAGCTGAATCTGGTAATGAATGGTGTGGCGGTTGAACAAGTTGAGGAGACTAAATTACTTGGCGTTACCTTAGATTCTAAACTGTCATGGTCAAAACATATAGATTTAATGGTTGCAAAGATGGCTAGAGGTCTAGCCTAAATAAAGAGATGCTCTTGCTTTTTTTGACAGCTGGCCCAGGACAGAGCGGCACGTTTTGCTCTTAATTGTAATCGGAAGGCTGATATAAATACTATGCATGCCAGTCTCTCTTGGCTAAGAGTTGAGGAGAGACTGACTCCATCACTTCTTCTTTTTATAAGATACATTGTGTTAAATCCCAAATTGTTTGCATAGTCAACTTACACACAGCCATGAAACAAACACTAATGCCACCAGGGTTCATTTCATAGTCCCCAAATCCAGAACAAATTCAAGGAAATGTGCAGTATTATATAGAGCCCTTATTGCATGGAACTTCCTTCCATGTCATATTGCTCAAATAAACTGCAAACCTGGTTTCAAAAAACAGATAAAGCAACATCTCACTGGACAACACCTCTCCCCTATTTGACCTAGATAGTTTGTGTGTATGCATTGATATGTAGGCTATGTATGCCTTTTTAAAAATGTATGTAGTTATGTCCTTGAGCTGTTCTTGTCTAATAATGTTCTGTATTATGTCTTATGTTTTGTATGGACCCCAGGAAGAGTAGCTGCTGTTTTTGGGATCCTAATAAAATACCAAGCCATAAAACCCCTGAACATCTAATCAAATGGCTACCCAGGCTATTTGCATTGCCCCCCACCCCTATTTTACGCCGCTGCTACTCCGTTATTAACTATGCATAGTCACTTTAATAACTCTACTGACATGTACATATTACCTCAATTACCTGGACTATGTGGGGCCGCCGCACATTGACTCTGTACCGGTACACCCTGTATATAGATTCGCTATTGTTATTTTACTGCTGCTCTTTAACTACTTGTAACTTATTTCTTATTCATATTTTTTATACTGCATTGTTGGTTAGTGGCTTGTAATTATGCATTGCATTGCACCTGTTGTATTCAGCGCATGTGACTAATAACATTTGATTTTAGTTAGGAAGGACAGCTTTCTTTTTTTTTTTTTTACCCATCTACCAATAGGTTCCCTTCTTTACGAGGCATTGGAAATCATATTAAACACTATTGCACACAGTGAGTCCACACAACCTATTTTGTGACTTGTTAATCAAATTTCTACTCCTGAACTTATTTATGCTTGCCATAACAAAAGGGTTGAATACTTATTTACTCAATACATTTCATATTTTTCATTTGTAAACACATAATTGCACTTTGCCATAAAGGGGTATTGTGTGTATGCCAGTGACACACAATCTAAATGTAATCCATGTTAAATTCAGGCTGTAACACAACAAAATGTGGAAAAGGTCAAGGGGTGTGAATATTTTCTGCAGGCAGTATATACACTGCATTCAGGAAAGTGTTCAGACCCATTGTAAGGCTCCGGGTGTCGTGGGTGTGGAGTCAAATGCAGGAGACAGAGAGTTCAATGCTGTGCGTCTTTTAATAGCACCAACGCACCACAGGGTGCTCACAAAAGTTACGTTCCCAAACACAGGGAATCAAAAATGTACAATGGAAAAAATCACGACCAGGCACTAACACGTACCTCTTACAACAGAGCCGAAGGTTACATTGAAATAATCCAGCACAACAACCAGGCGGGCCGGCTGTCTAATAAAGACAAATTAATTAAACATAAACAGGTGCTACCACTAAACATACAAGGAGGGGGAGGAAAGACAATCAGTGGCAGCTAATAGGCCGGTGACGACGACCGCCGAGCGCCACCCGCCCGGGAAGGGGAAACACCCTCGGTCGGACTCGTGACACCCATTTGACTTTTGACACATTTTGTTACGTTACAGCCTTACTCTAAAATTGAGGATTTTTATTTATTTAATATGTCTACACACAATACCCCATAATGAGAAAGAAAATGTGCAATTCTTTGCAAATTAAACAAGCACCTTATTTACATAAGTATAAAGACCCTTTGCTATTAGACTTAAAATTGAGCTCAGGTGCATCAGGTTTCCATTGATCATCCTTGAGATGTTTCTACAACTTGGAGTCCACCTGTGGAAAATGAAAATGATTGGACATGATTTGGAAAGGCCCACACCCATCTGTATAAGATCCCACAGTTGACAGTGCATTTCAGAGCAAAAACCAAGCCATGAGGCTGATGGAATTGTACCTAGAGCTCCGAGACAGGATTGTGTTGAGGCACAGAACTTGTGAAGGGTACCAAAACATTTTTGCAGCATTGAAGGTCCCCAAGAACAGTCACCTCCATCATTCCACCAATCAGGCCTTTATGGTAGACTGGCCAGACGGAAGCCACTCTTTAGTAAAAAGGCACATGACAACCCACTTGGAGTTTGCCAAAAGGCACCTAAAGGAGACTCAGATCATGAGAAACAAGATTCTCTGGTCTGATGAAATTAAGATGGTACTCTTTGGCCTGAATGCTAAGCGTCACATCTGGACGAAACGTAGAACAATTCCTAAGGTGAAGCATGGTGGTGGCAGCATCATGCTGTGGGGATGTTTTTCAGCGGCAGGGACTGGGAGACTGGTTGGGTGAATTTTGGCCCATTCCTCCTGACAGAGCTGGTGTAACTGAGTCAAGTTTGTAGGCCTCCTTGCTCGCACACGATTTTTCAGTTCTGCCCACGAATTTTTGATAGGCTTGAGGTCAGGGCTTTGTGATGGCCACTCCAATACCTTGACTTTGTTGTCCTTAAGCCATTTTGACACAACTTTGGAAGTATGCTTGGGGTCATTGTCCATTTGGAAGACCCATTTGTGACCAAGCTTTAACTTCCTGACTGATGTCTTGAGATGTTGCTTTAATATATCCACATCATTTTCCTTCCTCATGCTGCCATCCATTTTGTGAAGTGCTTCAGTCCCTCCTGCAGCAAAGCATCCCCACAGCATGATGCTGCCACCCCCTTGCTTCACGGTTGGGATGGTGTTCTTTGGCTTGCAAGTCTCCCCCTTTTTCCTCCAAACATAACAATGGTCATTTTGGCCAACAGTTCTATTTTTTGTTTCATCAGACCAGAGGACATTTCTCAAAAAAGTATGATCTTTGTCCCTATGTGCAGTTGCAAACCGTAGTCTGGCTTTTTTTATGGTGGTTTTGGAGCAGTGGCTTCTTCCTTGCTGAGCGGCCTTTCAGGTTGTCAATATAGGACTCGTTTTACTTGGACATAAATACTTTTGTACCTGTTTTCTCCAGCATCTTCACAAGGTCCTTTGCTGCTGTTCTGGGATTGATTTGCACTTTTCGCACAAAATACGTTCATCTCTAGGAGACGGAACACGTCTCCTTCCTGAGCGGTATGGCGGCTGCATGGTCCCATGGCGTTTATGCTTGCGTACTATTGTTCAGAAAGATGAACGTGGTACCTTCAGGCATTTGTAAATTGCTCCCAAGGATGAACCAGACTTGTGGAGTTCTACAATTGTTTTTCTGAGGTCTTGGCTGATTTATTTTGATTTTCCCATGATGTCAAGCAAAGAGGCACTGAGTTTGAAGGTAGGCCTTGAAATACATCCACGGGTACACCTCCAATTGACATAAATGATGTCAATTAGCCTATTAGAAGCTTGTAAAGCCATGACATCATTTTCTGGAATTTTCCAAGCTGTTTAAAGGCACAGTCAACTTAGTGTATGTAAACTTCTGACCCACAGACATTGTGATACAGTGAAATAATTTGTCTGCAAACAATTGTTGGAAAAATTCCTTGTCATGCACAAAGTAGATGTCCTAACCGACTTGCCAAAACTATAGTTTAACAAGAAATTTGTTGAGTGGTTGACTTCAATTGAATATACAGTGCCTTGCGAAAGTATTCGGCCCCCTTGAACTTTGCGACCTTTTGCCACATTTCAGGCTTCAAACATAAAGATATAAAACTGTATTTTTTTGTGAAGAATCAACAACAAGTGGGACACAATCATGTAGTGGAACGACATTTATTGGATATTTCAAACTTTTTTAACAAATCAAAAACTGAAAAATTGGGCGTGCAAAATTATTCAGCCCCCTTAAGTTAATACCCTGTAGCGCCACCTTTTGCTGCGATTACAGCTGTAAGTCGCTTGGGGTATGTCTCTATCAGTTTTGCACATCGAGAGACTGACATTTTTTCCCATTCCTCCTTGCAAAACAGCTCGAGCTCAGTGAGGTTGGATGGAGAGCATTTGTGAACAGCAGTTTTCAGTTCTTTCCACAGATTCTCGATTGGATTCAGGTCTGGACTTTGACTTGGCCATTCTAACACCTGGATATGTTTATTTTTGAACCATTCCATTGTAGATTTTGCTTTATGTTTTGGATCATTGTTCATGTTGGAAGACAAATCTCCGTCCCAGTCTCAGGTCTTTTGCAGACTCCATCAGGTTTTCTTCCAGAATGGTCCTGTATTTGGCTCCATCCATCTTCCCATCAATTTTAACCATCTTCCCCGTCCCTGCTGAAGAAAAGCAGGCCCAAACCATGGTGCTGCCACCACCATGTTTGACAGTGAGGATGGTGTGTTCAGGTTGATGAGCTGTATTGCTTTTACGCCAAACATAACGTTTTGCATTGTTGCCAAAAAGTTCCATTTTGGTTTCATCTGACCAGAGCACCTTCTTCCACATGTTTGGTGTGTCTCCCAGGTGGCTTGTGGCAAACTTTAAACAACACTTTTTATGGATATCTTTAAGAAATGGCTTTCGTCTTGCCACTCTTCCATGAAGGCCAGATTTGTGCAATATACGACTGATTGTTGTCCTATGGACAGAGTCTCCCACCTCAGCTGTAGATCTCTGCAGTTCATCCAGAGTGATCATGGGCCTCTTGGCTGCATCTCTGATCAGTCTTCTCCTTGTATGAGCTGAAAGTTTAGAGGGACGACCAGGTCTTGGTAGATTTGCAGTGGTATGATACTCCTTCCATTTCAATATTATCGCTTGCACAGTGCTCCTTGGGATGTTTAAAGCTTGGGAAATCTTTTTGTATCCAAATCCGGCTTTAAACTTCTTCACAACAGTATCTCGGACCTGCCTGGTGTGTTCCTTGTTCTTCATGATGCTCTCTGCGCTTTTAACGGACCTCTGAGACTATCACAGTGCAGGTGCATTTATACAGAGACTTGATTACACACAGGTGGATTGTATTTATCATCATTAGTCATTTAGGTCAACATTGGATCATTCAGAGATCCTCACTGAACTTCTGGAGAGAGTTTGCTGCACTGAAAGTAAAGGGGCTGAATAATTTTGCACGCCCAATTTTTCAGTTTTTGATTTGTTAAAAAAGTTTGAAATATCCAATAAATGTCGTTCCACTTCATGATTGTGTCCCACTTGTTGTTGATTCTTCACAAAAAAATACAGTTTTATATCTTTATGTTTGAAGCCTGAAATGTGGCAAAAGGTCGCAAAGTTCAAGGGGGCCGAATACATTCGCAAGGCACTGTATATATATATATATATTTGCTTGCAAAAGAAAAACACGTTTTTTGTTTGTCATTATGGAATATTGTGTGTAGGTTGATCAGGGGGGGGGGGGGGGGGGGGGCAAACAATATAATACATTTTAGAATAAGACTGTAATGTAACAAAATGTGGAAAAAATGTGGAAAAGTAAAAGGGTCTGTATATTTTCAGGATACTCTGTATATAGTTCAATATCTTTTCTGCATTCTTTCTATCTGGTTTTGGTCATTTAAAGTTGAGACTGTTTTTCCAATTGGAAGCTGGGGATGATTAATCCATGATGGTATGCGGGTCAGATTGGAAATTTAGCCAGGATACCAGGGTTAGCACCCCTACGATAAGTGCCATGGGATCTTTAGTGACCACAGAGTCAGGACACCCGTTTAACATCCCATCCAAAAGACAGCACCCTGCACAGGGCAATGACCCCAATCACTGCCCTGGGGCATTGGGATATTTGTTTTTAGACCAGAGGAAAGAGTGCCTCCTACTGGCACTCCAACACCACTTCCAGCAGCATCTGGTCTCCCATCCAGGACCAACCCTGCTTAACTTCAGAGGCAAGCCAGCAGTGGGATGCAGGGTTGTATGCTGCTGGCAGTCATTACAATAACGCTAGTTAGCGTATGCACTTGAAACTACCTCTGACTTCCTTCATACTGGACGCGGGGACATAAAATGTATATCCATGATGGTATTCTGTTGCAGCCTGCGATATTCATGAAATTCTTATTTTTCACACACAAAAAAATCCCAACAATTTTTTTTCTCCCAAAAGATAATATTACAAAAAATTGCAGACCCCTTGGAGTACCTCCGCAGACCCCCAGGTTGAAAACCCCTGATCTAGCATAATTTTGCAACCATTAGCAAAATAAAATTCCATATAGAACTTTTAAAGTTTGGCTCAACCCCTCACACTATTTGTATTTGGCATTGACCCTAAATGCTATTTTTTTAAAAAGTGTAAGATACACCAGTCAGCACTATGGCATACTTTCTTCCCCAGCTTCTGCCCTGACCTGTTTCTAACTACTGCACACTGAAGATTCGGCCTTGAAAGCACAAGATTCGATGTTCACCCAATGTAGTTATTTTATTCATCTTAGTTTTCTTCTTTCCTCTGCAGGTCTTTCTGGGTACAGCAAACTGTTTCAGGGACAGGGGTCCAAGCTCAGATGACAGCGAGATAACCAGGGAAAGGACGGGAGCTATGGCACACCAACTTGCCGACAGAGGTGTCTCTGCATGTGACCACAGGTGCATGCTGGGTAGGAAACAACTTAAGGATCCCGCTGCTGTGACTGTATGTCTGACACACACCAGGCCCTGTTACTGCTTCTAAATGAAGGAGACATGCAAGAGGATAGCCTGCCCTTTCAGGAATCCCTGGGCCTGACGCAGGTCGGGATCTGTTGCACAGGCCAAGACTTTCCAGTGGCTTTCTGTATCACCCCACCCCCCCACAGCCCCAACTCCATAACCCTATCGCAGCAGTTGTCATCCCTCATTCTCCCCATGCTGTCTGTCTGTGTCTATGCCATGGAAAAACTTCAGTGACAGACACCCAGCAACAGCTGGTTCCCACCAGAGGCCCCATGGGCACCATCACTGGAGCTCAGAGTATAGTCTTAATACATTATAGCAATTACTGTACAGGCAGAGAGATGTGCTTTATCACCCCCTTCTGTCTCATTTTAAACATATGTTTGCGGCGTAGGGAAGTTTGGGTACAAGAGAGAAACTGCAATTGACCAATATTTTAGAGATTGCCTCAATGATCTTGTTTTACTGAGAAATGAGCAAGTAAATGAAGTGTTGTCTGGTGAGGCAGGCTTGATGTTGTGCTTGGGAACCAACCATCCCATTCTCTCATGAATGAATTTATCAGAGAGTATCACAAACAGTTGCCAATCCAGTTATTTTTGGTCCTTGTTTATGTATACTGATGGGTTTCCTCTCTCTTTGTGAAGACTTGTTACATTGGCTAGCAGGACACTTGAATGAGTTGTATTGTTGCCTTTACAGTTCTCATGTTTGCACTCCCTTGTTTGTCTATACTCTACAGTAACATTATATACCAGACTTTTCCCACTATGAACTGTTATACTGCCATTCTTTGTGCGCTCTGGCTTAGTAATGTGCAGTATACTGTTAAACCTGCACAGTAATGTTTTTAACGCAATTGTATGTTACAATACCTTGCAATCAGTTGTTTCAGACTGTAATGCAATGACAATGTTGTCCATTTGTAGTGTGTGCTCTTTTACAACTTGAGGGAAAAAGCTATTGAATGTGTCTCATGGCCCCTGTTCTCAGAACATGGTGATGAAGGGGTCTACCTATGCAATGCAATCTTTTGTATAGTAAACATACTCAACCCTCCTTTCCACAGAGGGTTCTACCTGGAACCCAAAAAGGTTATTCAAAGGGTCCTGCTATGGGGACAGCTGAAGAACCCTTTTGTCTAAGAGTGTATGCCAGCATGCTGTTATCGAGTACAAACTGGGGAAGAACATATGCAGCAGTGGGTTGGGTCATATATTATTGAAAGGGAATACTAAGTTAGTGTGTTAGCCTTTTGCATGTGTCTCCCCAACTGCTGTATTGTGAGGGCCAAACTTTGGGAACCATCAGTGACCATTTGCAAGCAAGACCATTAATATCAGTAGCAGCCAGTGTCGTCTATATGTACTGTAAATTGTTGCATTGTATATATTTTTTATTTATTTAAAGGTTGTCAATCAAATCAGTTTCCTGCACCTCAAAGTGAACTAGGGCCTAGTTCAATCAGATCCAGCGTTAACTGGCGCTAGCCGACACCATTATAGCTGATGTTGTGGCGGGCTCGGGAGTGAAACTGCATTGAGCTGTCAAATCGGTGAGCAGCTGCTCTTGTGGTGATTGTCACAAAGCCAAACCCATCCCACTCGCATTAGAAGTTCAGAATGAGAAAGTGTATTCTATATAGAAATAGTGACGTTCAAATTGAAAATCATTAAACAAAAATGAGGATTTCTATCAGCCTAATGGAGGTGTAGACTACATCTCACATTCCAGTGTTTGAACTTGTAAACAACGCTGCATGGGAATCATTTCAATGCGACTCCATGCAGCCAATGGCAATGTCCACTTTCGGTATAATGCCAGGAGCCGTTGTGGATTTGAGCGCTTTAACCTAGTTCCACCTCCGACACGTCAAAACATCATCTATGCGGATTTTGGCTAAAGATGATCTGATTGAATCTGGCTCTTCATCACTAGGATCTCAATATGGATAGCGGTTGAGCTTGGAAAAAATGCATAATTTTTACTGATACCCACAAATGATGATTATCTAAAGATTTTGAAAAAATATATACATCTGTTTGTCCAAGACCATTTTTAATTTAAAAAAGTGTTTAAGAGTAATAGCAATAAACTTTTACAGTTTGTGATCTAGTGAAGTGTTCACCTAGTGACATACATTGTCTTGTACAACAGAAAAGTCAGCTTCATTTAAGAAAAAAATCCAGAAAACATGATTCTGTTGCATAACAGAGGTAAACATAACCATAAAGATACTTTGTTGAATAAAGGTTGTTTTCCAGCATTTTGTATTTTTCCTAAGATTATTAGAGTCCATCAGCATCTGTCCTAGATTAACCAGTGTAGGGAAATGTGGTGCACGCTGCGCTAGTTTCCAGCTTGGACAGTCTGTTTGTCCTGTGCGTCAAGGCTTTGTGTCAGCCCTCCATTAAAAAGGATGGTTCTCTTTAGGAAACAAAAGTCTGACAGAGCTTTTGCTTTAGCCACTTTGATTAATTTGCACTGTAAATCCAGGGTCTCAGTGGGTCTCTCTTTTTGACTGCAACTACTGTATGTCCTTGAGTAGGCAGTGGTCATGGCTAGAACAGCTTACGTCAGTTCTTTTCCTCTGAGCAGACAGAGGTTGGCTTTGAATGCCCGTGGTCATATGGCACAAAGCTAAAGGCAGTTCAGAAGGCCGAAAATATTGACAAAAAAAATAATGGAAGACACTTGACATTGAGAAGAAAAAAACATTGTAAAAGGCCAATAAAGTTCTGTTGAGATTGCTGGGTCTGGAGTGATGTTTGAAAGTCATTTGGGCACACAGCCTGGGAATTGTGGGTAGAGTGGTGGGCTGCGTCTCTCTCTGCAGGGCCTCTGTGTGGGCTCGACTAAGGAGGGGGGAGAGTGTTGAGGATGGACAGGTGTACTCTTGGTGGTGGGACAGACAGCATACCACCCTCCCCTTCCCCTCCCTCGGTGTAGTGCCGTGTGTGGCCCTGTCAGATCCCAGTGTGCTGGGCCCGGGGCCCTTAGCTACACTTGCAGGACTTGACGATCATGTTGGAGAGCTGCTCCACCTTGGGCGTGCGGCCCACATAGTAGAGGATGGTGAGGGGCTCCAGGTCCTGAGGCACACAGCAGGGAGAGGCAGACGCCTCAGGGTTCAGGGTGTTGTACAGGCTCAGCATCTACGGAGGGATGGAGGAAGGGAGGGGACATCAGGATGAAAAAAAAAAAAAAAAAGTTTGATTTTGAAGTTAGACCTTCAATCAGATCAAGCGTTAACCGGTGATAGGCCACACCCGCATAGCTGCTGTTTTGGCGGGGTTGGAGGTGGAACAGAGTTGGCGCTTTCAAATCAGTGAGCAGCTGCTCTTGATCATTATCACACCGTCATACTCGCATTAGAAGTTCAGAATGAAAATCTGTAGGCTATATAGAAATAATTAAATCATTCAATGAATAAATGCAGATTTATATCAGCCTAAGTTAGGTTTACATTCCATGTCACGTTCCAGTGTGACTCTTGTGGATTTGACAGCACTAACACAGTTCCACCTCCGACAACACCAAAACAACCGTTATGCAGATGTCAGCTAAAGCGGATCTGATTGAATAGAGCCTTAATACTAAGCAATGTGATGATGTGTTGGTATTTGTTCATATTGGCCTGGGAAACCTCAGGCTATCAGATTGTGTAGGTGGGTGTTGTCTGTTTAGGTGTGCCAACATACAGTACATGTTTGTAAGTGCCTGCATTCCATTGTGTCATTTAGTGGTAATAATACTTAACACAGGGTAATGAGTGCATTACTGGTGTACAAGCCGTGTCTTACCGAGCTGTGTGTAGTGTCTGCGCTCCGTAAGTAAGGGCAGGGCCCGGAGCAGAAGTTAGCGTAGTATCCCTTAGGCTCGTGGATCCACCTCCAGCCCAGGTGCTGGCGGAAGTCAATGTAGAGGGGTCGTACACAGCAGTTCTCCTCATAGTTACTACAGTAGGCAGGAGAGAGAGATCTTTATGAATAAATGAAATACCTCACCTGAAGGAGAAATGCTCTATTTCTAGTTTGTGTACATTTCACTACATCCATGCAGTCTGACTGAGCCCTAAGAAGACCACAAATTCCACTGGAAGGTGTGTCCTCATTTCCCTCTTGGAGGCAGCCCAGGTGTCTTACTGTTGTCAGTGAGACTGACAGAGAGATTCCAGAGTGGAGAAGAGGGGACAGCATGTAAGAGAGGGGAGAGCGGCAGCTATCGTACAGGGACAGATCTTGACTTGTATCAGGTTGCTAATGCCTCTGCCATGCTACAGACTATCGCTACGCTCCTCTGCCAAATGAATTACAAACGAGAGAAGCCACCATTACCATTTGAGATCCAACTTGACCTACTGTGTTGCTTACAGGAATAACCAGGGGCTATTTATCTATTGGACAAAAATGTGGCTACTCATCCTGCAGTAAGTGTTCATCTAAATTAAATATATGACATGCACTCAAATTGTTGTTGTTTTCAGCTATGATTTCACAGGTTGATTTTGCACAGTAACTTAGTGATTGAATAAGAAGAGTGAGGTGGTTAGTTACGAACGAGAAGCAGTAGTTGGTGTCCAGGGCTCTCTTGCGTCTGCGGGATGAGGACTGGGCATCTATCCTATGAGGGGGCAGCATCATGAGGATGAGATGAGGGAAGAGCTGCTCCTTCTGCTTCTTCAGTCTGCCCAGGTCCCAGCGGCTCTCATCATAGTCACCCTCCACACCTACAGGAGGAAGACACAGGGACATCAGCGTTAGTACAGAGGTGTCATTAGCGGATTAAACTACGTAGACCATTCCATAGGGAAAAAAGGGATAGATTTGGTAAATCAAGCTGAAGTGCAGTCCTAGTCCATTAGAAAACAAAGTTCAGGTCAATTCAAATGTAGGCCCAAGTATTTCAACAGAATTGTTTGGCTAGCACAGACTGGAATATGTTCCGGGTTTCCTCCGATGGCATTGAGGAGTACACCACATCAGTCATTGGCTTCATCAATAAGTGCATCGATGATGTCGTCCCCACAGTGACCGTATGTACATACTGTATCACAACCAAGAACCAAGAAGCCATGGATTACAGGCAACATCCGCACTGAGCTAAAGGCTAGAGCTGCCGCTTTCAAGGAGCGGGACTCTAACCCGGAAGCGTATAAGAAATTTTGCTGTGCTAACAGCAAACCATCAAACAGGCAAAGCACCAATACAGGACTAAGATTGAATCGTACTACACCGGATCTGACGCTCGTCGGATGTGGCAGGGCTTGCAAACCATTAGACTACAAGGGGAAGCACAGCCGAGAGCTGCCCAGTGACACGAGCCTACAAGACGAGCTAAACTACTTCTATGCTTGCTTCGAGGCAAATAACACTGAAACATGCGTGAGAGCACCAGCTGTTCCGGAAGAATGTGATCACGCTCTCCGCAGCCAATGTGTGTAAGACCTTTAAACAGGTCAACATTCACAAGGCCGCAGGGCCAGACGGATTACCAAGACGTGTACTGCAAAAATGCGGTGACCAACTGGCAAGTGTCTTCACTGACATTTTCAATCTCTCCCTGTCCGAGTCTGTAATACCAACATGTTTTAAGCAGACCACCATAGTTCCTGTGCCCAAGAACACTAAGGTAACCTGCCTAAATGACTACCGACCAGTATCACTCACGTCTGTAGCCGCAAAGTGCTTTGAAAGGCTGGTCATGGTTCACATAAGCACCATTATCCCAGAAACCCTAGACGCACTCCAATTTGCATACCGCCCCAACAGATCCACAGATGATGCAGTCTCAATCACACTCTACACTGCCCTTTCCCACCTGGACAAAATGAACACCTATGTGAGAATGCTATTCATTGACTACAGCTCAGCGTTCAACACCATAGTGCCCTCAAAGCTCATCAATAAGCTAAGGACTCTGGGTCTAAACACCTTCCTCTGCAACTGAATCTTGGACTTCCTGACGGGCCGCCCCCAGGTGGTAAGGGTAGGTAACACATTTGCCACACTGATCCTCAACACAGGGGCCCCTCAGGGGTGCGTGCTCAGTCCTCTCCTGTACTCCCTGTTATGACTGCATGGCCAGGCACGACTCAAACACAATCTTTAAGTTTGCTGACTACAGTGGTAGGCCTGATCACAGACAAAGACGAGACAGCCTATAGGGAAGAGGTCAGAGACCTGGCCCTGTGGTGCCAGGACAACAACCTAGCCCTCAACGTGATCAAGACAAAGGAGATGATTGTGGACTACAGGAAAAAGAGGACCAAGCATGCCCCCATTCTCATTAACGGGGCTGCAGTGGAGCAGGTTGAGAGGTATGGCAACTGCTCGGCCTCCGACCACAAGGCACTACAGAGGGTAGTGCGAAAGGCCCAGTACATCACTGGGGCCAAGCTTCCTGCTATCCAGGACCTCTATACCAGGCGGTGTCAGAGGAAAGCCCTAAAAATTGTCAAAGACTCTAGCCACCCTAGTCATAGACTGTTCTCTCTGCTACCGCACGGCAAGCGGTACCGGAGCGCCAGGTCTAGGTCCAAAAAGCTTCTTAACAGCTTCTACCCACAAGCCATACGACTCCTGAACACCTAATCAAATGGCTACCGATACTATTTGCATTGCCCCTCTCTCTCTTTTACACCATTGCTACTCTCTGTTATCATCTATGCATAGTCACTTTAATAACTCTACCTACATGTACATATTACCTCAACTAACCGGTGCCCCCGCACATTGACTCTGTACCGGTACCCCCCTGTATATAGTCTCGCTATTGTTATTTTACTGCTGCTCTTTAATTACTTGTTACTTTTATTTCTTATTCTTATCTGTGTTTTTGTTAGTTAGGGGCTATTAAGTAAGAATTTCACTGTAAGGTCTACCTACACCTGTTGTATTCGGCGCATGTGACTAATAAAATTGAATTTGAGAACCCTGCCCCTCTGCTCAGGAATGGGGTATCATAGTGTACGTCTGAGTCAGTTATACAGAATTAGAATTCACCACGGCTGTTTTTGTCATAATACTTTCTGTAATGTCTTAAAAGCATTGTCTCCACTGGAAAGAGGCTGGACTTCAGGCATCACCCACTCAGCCCCACTCCTCCTCCTCTCTGCTCTCACTCTTCCTCCTCCACCAGAGCTGGTCCCTCTGTCCTCCCCCTGGGTTAGTTAGTGTCTGCTCATCCAATCTGCCCCTGATAGCAAAAGCAGTAGAGATCTCAGGAGAGACCTTGCCGGTGGATTTGGAGCCCCTCTTTAATTCGGGGCCAAGCGTCTGAGTGCCGTGGTAGCACATTCTTTATGGCCAAGCCAGTCAGGGGAGCGTTCCCAGGACTAGGGACCCGGAGGCCCCAAATGCTAAGTGAGATACCAGACCAATTGTATTCCCATGATCTGCTCTCTCCCTCTTTCTCTCCTCTTTCTTTCCTCTCTAGTCCTCTTTTATCTCTTTCATCTCTTTTCCTTTCTCACTCCCTTTCTCTCACCTCGTTCTCTGAGAGGAAAACCATCATCTTCATAAAAAAAAGCCATATAAGTATCAACCATTGAGGCCCATGTTCACTGGTCTTTTTCTAAATCAGAGCTCATTCGGATAGAAAGAGGGGCTGTGATGAGCAGTGGAAAAGCCAAAAGGGAGGAATCAGAAATGGTTGGTTTCTTAAATGCGGCACCTCATTTCATTTTACCTTTGAACTTGACTTGTAGCACCTCATTAACGTTTTCGATAATGTCACCGTTGGTGTTGAAGGTGTGGCAGGGGCAGTGCACACTGATCTCCAGGCCCAGGTTGGTCTCTGAGGGGAAGAAGAGAGCAAGGCAATATGAGGAAGTGGTATTTTCCTTTGTCCAAATGAAATTGAGTTTCCAAATACCTTTTGGCTCGTGCTTTGATATGCAACACATGGTATGAGACCGGGAACTTTAGGGCTTTGGCCCACTCACCTCGGTACATAAGCCATTCCCTGACTGTGTCTGTTACATCGAAGGAGACCCACTCTGGCGTTCCTTTGGTCAGGACGTTCTTGCCCCCGATGTAGCGCTGCTTAGCTATGTGGTCGTCTGGCCGCAGAATCTGCCAGCCAGAGGTAAGAGAGTGACCCAGCTGCATATACTCTCTCTCCCACACACACCCACACACACCAGACGGCAACCCAGCCAGCGCTGTCTGAGCCAGATGCTCCAGGATGCCCTGGGCCAAACGTCTTCTTCTCATGGAAAAAGTGACTCCCTGTGTTGATATCCCCATTTTGCAAGTTAATGCCTGTGTGTAACCCTACTGCCAATGAAGAACCTGGCTGTCCCTCCATCTGCACTTCAAACTTCAATTGGGCTCGCAACATTTTTAATTTCCTAACACTGGTCTAGTCAGGATGAGGCACTGCAAATGTTGCAGTGACAATGCTTCAGATCTCTGAGTGTCTCTGATTATGTGCTGTATACCAGCATGGGCGTATACTTTGTCTCAAATTGCCGGACTAAGGGCTGGATTCAATCCGTATTGCGAATAATCCGCGTTATAGCTAGATTGAAATGTAAATGCAACATAGCCATGGGAAGTAGAGGTGCTGAGAGTGCTGCAGCACCCCTTGATAATAAATATATAAATAATAATAGTAATTTAAAAAAATGGTAAACACTACATATGTCTGTCCAATTGGAAATTACTTTTATATTTTAAGCGGCGATCTTCCGCGACACGGATTCAATCCAGCCCTAAGGCATAGGATTTAGGGATCCACACTTTAAATAACGCCTAAGGTTTCTGTGAACGATAAGTGTTATCTCCAGAGAGAGGCCAGTGAAGTGGGGGGCTCAGCACCACAGCAGGCTAGATAGACAGGTTCCTGAACATTGTCAGCTTCCAATCCGGCTTCCTGTGGGAACAGGGGACCCAGCAAGAGAGCACGGCCAGCGCCAGGGCCTGCCAATCAGCTCCCGGCTAATGTGTGGGGGCGAGCAGCTCTATTTACTCCCCCAGCGCAGCGGCTGACCCTGCCTCTATCTCCTCTGGGCTCCTGGAAACAATCTGGGGACCTGACAGCCAGTCTGAGCGGAGCTTGGCCTGGCCAGAGAGTAGCTTGCCTCCGAGGCGGTATGCAGGCTGGAGACGCTCGTCTCCCTGGCAGGAAATGTTGGAACCTGATCATAGCTCCCAGTCTCTCACGGGAGATTAATGAGGAAACAAAAATACATCCCATCCACCCCACCCACATACAATCCACGGACACACACACCACTCAAACACATACACACCTCCTAAAAAATACAGGTGCAGATGTCTGAATCTCTTGTTGAAAACATCTAACTGAAAAAAAGGGTGGTTGGACAAAAGCTCTGAGATTGACAGCTGTGAAAGGAGCGATTGCAAAATGGTAATCTAGAGTTTCTCAGAGTCTGCTGTAGCACGCCATGAATTGTGTGCAAATGTACTTGACTTGAGGCACATGGAATAATGATAATCACTTAAAGACAGGGGGAGTTAGGGGCCCTGATATAAATGTTTTCTTCTTTTCATGTAGACTGACTTCACTGCCCCATGTGTATTGAGACATATTTTATTTCTGTAATATTTTTCCTTTATTTTACCAGGTTAGTCTCAGTGAGATTAACAATCTATTTTACAAGAGATACCTGGCCAAAATAGCAGTACACGAGGTTGCAGACACATTCACAACAAACCCAAAGCGCTACAGATTAAAACACATACATTTACACATTGAACAGCAAGATGGTTTTCCATCATAGTGTTTAACTTAGCTTTAACCTTGCCTTCATTTAAAGGGACGAGCTCCTGTAATTTCAGGACCTTTTGAAGCTTGTATGAGAGAATTGGATCACTACACACCCCACATTCATGAGTACAGTGGGAATGAACTAGTACGTTCACACACCTGGTAGAGCTCAATCCGCTGCTCGTTCCTCTTGGCACTAGAGTTGGGGACACGAAGGGCTCGGAACTCTGCTCTGAAGAGGTTGGTGGAGTTCTTCTCCATGGCGGAAACGTTGAAGCGGAATACCTTGGAGGTGATGCCCTTGGGGCAGTAGGGAAGGTCATCTGCAGGGCAGGACACAGAGACAAAGTGACTCACCTTAAAACACAACTCTAATGATGCCATCCTCACTGCTTCCACACAGCAGGACTATGACAAAAGTCTTCACTCTTGGTACACAGCCTAAGCTCTGTTTTCAAAGTAAATAATTGTTCAGTTTATCTCTATATCTTCTGTATTTCATAGTTCGACATTCCAAACGAATGTCCTTTACAACAGAAAAAAATACAGTTAACCATTCTCCAACCATTGCCAGTGAATAAAATGAAGCCTTGGGCCATCTGTTTATGCTTTGTGCAGTCCGAGTTAGCAACAAGTTGAAGTCATGAAATGAAAACCAAATGTCCCATGTGTTGGTGGAACTGAACAGGCTGGGCTGAGATGGCAGTGTGCTCCTCCTCCCTGCCTCCTGCTCCAGAGCTCATTCAGAAGCCAAGCGTTCCCTAGAACAACCAACCAGTTTAGCTCAGTTCAGCTCACAACATGTGCAATCACATGCAGGTAGATACAGAACACTAGCTCAATCAGTGTGTTGTTTGTAAGGGAGAGAGTCCTTCAGTGACTGTTTGTCAGGGGGGCTGATTGTATAATTGAGAGAAACAACTTAAGGTTATTTTAACCATCAATTGGAAGGGGAACCAGTCCTGTCAACCTGTGTGGTGTGGTTGTGAAAGGCAGACCGTGAACTCAGCTACAGTAGTACAGTACAGTAGTTATAGTAACAGCCACAGAACACTTCTCGATGGGCCCCTTCTGAAATACTTCCTGTTGCACTGCCCAGTCAAGGAAGCTTTTATTTTTTTTCCAACCCTAATACCATTGAATCGTTTATTATTTTAACAGGCCGAGCGCATGCAGCGCTGAGCAAAACAAGCACACGGCAAGCGTTTTACGAGCCAAGTGGAAACACTCATTTAAAGCCAAGCCATTGCTAATTTATAACCCCCAAGCCTGAGCTTCATTAGAGACCCTGTGATTCACTGGTGTTGGTTAACAAGGATATCGCACCTTTGGTTGACATGAATCTAGATATGTTTATAACAATGGAGAAGGATGTTTTTGTATAATGCATTGTGAGCTCACACATCTACCTAAACTTCCTATGATCCATAATCCTATTTCACAGCGGTTTAGCCTTTATCTGATATTTACATTAACTATTTTATTTTTAAGTCCCCCTATTTATATGTGACCTTTTCAGTCTTTAGACTCTTCACCCCTAGCCAAATACCTGTCCTGTACTCCCTTGGCCTGTCTCACTACCCCCCTTCTCTCTCTTCTCCCTTGTCCCTCTGCCTCCCCCACAGAAGGTGGAAAGGCCCACTTCAAGAGGAGATTTGAAATTCTAATCAAGTCTTTGGTTTCCTTTTGGATGACCTCATTTTTCCCATTGCAATGGTTTTAGGTGGATTTCACATTATGGCTTATTATTGCCAAGGGTCTGAAGGTAATTTGTTCCATGGCTGTGAGTGTAAGAGATTGCCAGCATAATTAGAGTGAAATACACGGCAGACTAATTTACAGTCTCTCTTCTCTCCATGATCAGATCTGGTTCTAAGGCCAGCAGCGTGAGCATGCTGACATCAGCGGGATCTTGACCTGAAACATATCTGAAGCAACCAAAACATGTCCCAAAGAGCTTCTATGGCCCCTCAAAATAGTTCATTTGTCTATGCGACAAACCTTTATTATATTGTAGTCCTTCCCATTTCTCAAGGTTGTTAATCTTTCTTTTGAGATTCATTGTGAATATGTTGAAAATAGTAACTTTTGTGGTAAAAGAAAGCTGTCCAAATGTGGCTTTGTTTGCAAATATAATACATGTAATAAATCCTGTGTGTAATGGCACAAACCACAAACAGGTATCGCAGTTACGTACTACACACTAAGCACTATGTAAAATCGTGTATCTACACGGTAACTGCAATGTAAATACAAGGTTTTCATGGCACTTCATATGAAGAGGTACAAATACCTCTCCCACTTTTCCCAAGGGACTGAAAATGGGGTCCTGCTTTTTGTAACCTTTCTCTTTTATGTGGCAGTGTGTCTGCAATGACTTCCATGGACTGTGGGGCTGAGGAGTACTGTACATCGAATAAGGTACTGGCACTGACATGTGTATATACTTCCATTCTGGTGTTCTTTAATGCTCATCGTAGGTTTTTATTCTTACTTTTATTTGTTGTGATATTTCCTATTATTATTAATATTATTATTATCTATATTATTATTATTATCAATATTATTATTGCTATTATCACTGCATTGTTGGGAAAGAGCTCTCAAGGTAAGAATTTCACTGTACTGTTTTACACCTGTTGTATCCTGTGCACGTGGCGAATAAACTTTGAAACTTTAAAGCAGAGTATTTGTAGTCAAAATGTTGAGCAGTTGACCAGATATTAATGTTCTAGATCAATAACCTGGCTGGTCAATAGAAGAATATTAGGTGAGGGTTACAATAGTAGTGAAATCTTCCACACAGGAGCACCTAGGGACAGAATAGCTCTGTTCTAAAGCTTCTCATAAAGCTTCCATCCTAGACAGACACTGTTCCCCCCTCTGCCCCCTTCCCCCCTCCACCCTCACCTCATTGCTTCCTGTGTCTGGGATGCCCCACCACGCTAGCTCCTCTCCTCTCCCTGCCCTGGTAGGTGACATCACACAGAAGCTCCCATCAAACACTCCCAGCAATCAGCATGTTCCCAGTGCCCAAAGGGCCGGCCGTGATGTCAGTCTCGCCAAAGCTATGTGAAGGTAAACAAAGGAAATGGGAAGCATAGAAAGCAGGTGCTGGCCAGCTGCTGAGGAGTCTGGACCTCGTTTACCAGTGAAAAATGGCAACGGCGCTGCAAAAGCTGGTATTCTAATGTCTAATAACTAATGTTATTAGACTAATCTGGTTTATCCAAAAGGCCACACATATAGCATTTTTCAACTAACAGTTTTATCTTTATCTAACATGTCAATAAAATAATATAGCTATCTCCAGATGAATGAACGTTATAATTTGAGCAGTAAATTCTAATCCAATTACAATTCACACTTTTGCGAAACAAATGATTACATATCAATGAATGGTCATGTCAATAAAAACATACCTGCCCTGATCACCTGTCTGTGCTACTGTCGTTTAAACAACACTCTAGTGTGGACCAAGCCATTCCTCAGACCAAGACATTTCCAGTACTCCTGTCCTGAGTAAGTCTCTACAGTAAGTCTCTACACATGGAGCCCTGTGGCTGACTGTTAAGATGAGATAATGTGATGGAGCTCTCTGCTGAAGTAAGACAGCTTTTTTCCACTTGATCAAGGATGGGGGATGGGGGATGGGGGGGGGGGGGGGGGGGCTGTCTTTCGGAATGGACCAGAGCAGTCTGTTTGCTTGGGATGACGTCACCTTTCTACAATTCCATATATCAGGAACACTGCTGTTCTCAGCTCCGGTCCACATCTTTCTTCTTCCCTCCCAATGCTGAATCAATGATTGCCTTATGCCAAAACACTCACTGCATGCTTTTCTTCTAAATAAACCTGGCTCCGCCTAATTTGCAGCAATGAGAGCCAATACGTGGTATTCTTAGATGGTTCAGTGGTAGTCTTTGGACAGACTTACTATGCCAAATGTCAACAAAGACAGTGAATGAGTGCTAATATATGTGGAGGAGTGAGTACAACTGGAGTTCAGTACCCAAATCAAACCTAGGACTGGGTGCTGTGGATTATGGAGAAGCTTGGCCCTTGTGGCGTTAGTTTGGCTCCTCTACCAGTGTTCACCAAATGGCTCCCATCTGCACTTGTCTTATTCACAGCTTTACTGGAAAACACTGTTTATATTCAGAGACACCTAACTAATGGTACCATGAGTATTTTGGCAAATTACTCTAGTTATTAAAGCATATGAGTCTGGGAGGAAAGGTCTCTTCGTCTTACACTCAGCCCTGTAACTGAGTAATAAAAAGAGTGAAAAAGCACCAATCTGACAATAATCCAAGACATTCCCACCTTCCTGAAAGAGTGTATGTAAAACCCATTAGACTATGGAAATGGAATGAAAATATGTCTTGCTGTATTACTGTGGTGATAGACATTAGGCTCACTGATACTGAAACAGGCCCTACTTCTTATGAAAATGACATAATGGAAAGTGAAGGGAAGAGAAAGGTGATTATTCGTCAACACTTCAGGCCTTGTTATTGAGGGGACAAACACTCTCCCTCCCTTACAGTCTCCTCTAGAGGGTGTATCTGGACATGAACAAAGAACAGGATTAAACTAAGAAAAAACAACAGGGACAGAAAAGTGCATTGTAGGCTACATTTAGGTAAATGTACGAGATTAATGGAATTAGTCTTGTTCAATGGTCAATGATTGCCAACCAGGGCCAGCTCTAGCCTTTGGGGGCCCTAAACAAGATTAGGTTGGGGGCCATGTTATGCCATGTTAATGATATAGTAATCATGGCTGAATACCAACTGGGCATACAGGGCACATGCCCGGGGCCCTGATTGATTTTGTTAGTCACTCTGACTACAAATTTAGATAACTGGCTAGACTAATTTACCAATCTAAAAATCATTAGGTGACATGGCTAATTAAGTGACTGTCAGTAACCAGATTTCCATCCAACCTTTTTATGCCAGTAAAGTACATGTCGGATAAATCATGTAATGACAGGTCCGATGGAAACAGAACATTTTTCAGTAAACTTTCCAAATGTTGTCAAAACAAAATACCCTAGACAAGGTGAGATCTCTTTGGATATGTATAATGAATTATGTGAGAAATGTTGGTTGAAACGCTTTTATGCGCAAATATTTATATAATGGGGCGGCAGGTGGTTAGAGCGTTTGGACTTGTAACCGAAAGGTTGCAAGATCGAATCCCTGAGCTGACAAGGTAAAAATCTGTCGTTCTGGCCCTGAACAAGGCAGTTAACCCACTGTTCCTAGGCCGTCATTGAAAATAAGAATTTGTTCTTAACTGACTTGCCTAGTTAAATAAAGGAAAAATGTATAATAACCATCATATTGAAGTGAACTTGGAGTCTTGTGATAACATGACATGTTGTGTGGTCCACCCACTACAACTTGTTGGGAAAGCATGCAGTTTATTAAACTAGAGTTATGAGGAACTTTGCAGGGTGGTGAAAGTGCAATGTGATGAGCTTGATGCTCGTGTCCAATAAATATCTAGGGTCTTATCCTGGTCACGTGATAATCAACGCTTGGCTGCTTTTTGAAAAATAAAAATAATCTCACTCTTTTGTCCATATAATCTCATCATGTAGCCTATACGTGCACTCTAACCAACAGTGTGCAGATAGCTCTGTTGGCTAGAGCGCACGTGAAACTACCAGAGGGGCACACACTATATTCTGTTATTTTTTTAATGTGCACTACATCATCGCACACATCCATTTATCTGCAGAAAGTCAATTTGATGGAAACACATCTCTGGTGGGATACATTGTTTTTATGCAGATCTTAGAATATTTAAAAATCTGCAGAAAAACAATATATCCCACCAGAGATGTTTCCATCAAATTAACTCTCAACTGTTAGTTGAGAACTCGACCCTGACTGAGTCACTTATATATATATATATATAATATATTATTTTTATAAATAAAATAAAAGTTGGTCGGAGCCCCCTAGCAGCCGTGGGCCCTAAGCGACGCTTATGTTGCTTATGCCTGGAGCCAGCTCTTGTGACAACTGTGGCCACTATGCCTTGTTTATTTACTTTGATCATGACAGTGTCATGACAGAGTGATGTGACTAGGGCTCCTGGCTATGATGCAGCCCAGAACCCACGCACCAGACCTCTGTTTGTTTTGTGGCCTCTGGCTACCTCTGACCAAGATGGTTGTAGTAGTGACTATTTTGAGAGTCAGAAGCACTCAGGAAGCAGATTTGACACAGGGGCTTGAGCTGTTGCCAGAGGAAGCTCTGTTCAATGTCATTGAATGGCTTTAAACACCTGTTGATTATAAAGAAGTAACATGATGCAATGATCCAGCATCTGAACAGTGAATAGGCCTCCAAGTATTCCACTTAGTAAACAATTCCCCTCGAGACAATTCACTGCAAAAGAGGTAGATGGTCCAATAAACTTCTCACTCCGATTAGACTGGAACAATCAATTGTGGTCCATTTATACAGGAAATTACTACTAGGATGAGCAAGGCAATTTTGTTCTAGTGCACAAGCCAATTTGCAGCTGAATTAGCTGTGTTTGAACTTTACAATAGTCCTAATAAAGAAAACAGTGGTGAGGTGAACACAATACATGATAAAACAATGCTCTTAGAATCCCAACAGTTTTGGGGACAAATAATATCTGGAGTTGGGGAAAAACTGTAATTGGTGCAGTGGTTGAAGGGATGCTAAAATCGCCTGAGTGCCTGAAAAAAGTGTTCCGATGGAATGTCTCAGACGGTCGTGTGCTGGGTCAGCTATTGGGAGTTCCCATGGCTTTTATGTGAGGTATGAGGGAGGAACGGCGCTCACGCCAATTAGACTGTTTGCTTTGCCCTCTCCGTTTGTCGCGCTCTTTCCACTGCGCAGGTATGCGACCGTGCGTTAACGTTATGTCGGTCGATGCCTCTGTAAGTGGAGCAATGGTGTTCTTGCGTTATTTCGTACGTTATTTCATTAGTACAATTTGTTAACGTTGTCTCCACGTTTTTACAGTAGGTACGTTGCTTTTATAGATCAATTCAGCTGAAAATGGAACATAAATAACGCAGTTGTATGAATGCCATAAAATAAATCACAGACACTGCTTGCATTGCACACTGACACAAACTGGACACAGGGGGCTTAACTCTGCAGGGGAGTCAGAAGAATGACATTTTGAAAAGGGGAGTAATACATTGGCTATATGAGTTTTCTTCAGTTCTCAATGAAAAAGTTGCTTTAGGCTATACTGATCTTTCATACTACATTTGTATTTATTGGGGAGGTATGCTCCTCTATTAGTTTCAATTATTTATATGGAAAACCACCAGAGATTGATATTACATCTGCATGAGATGTTTGAATAAAATCAACTATATGTAGGCTACTTTCCTGATGCTTTAAGCACTGTATTTGAACATTAAGACACACAAATTACTAAAGAGGGAGCCAGAGATCAAGATATAGCTTAACCAGAAGAACAAAACCTGTTCCCGACCCGAACCAACCCTCCTCCTCCTCCCACTGCTCGCTGATGCTGGCATCGCAGATGCTGCCATTAAGCTCTTGAAGTTGCCGTTATGTGGCTACACCAGCAGTCAGAAACCTTTTCCATTTGGAGTGCCAAGTTATCGTACCATTTCTACTGATCTGGTGCCAGATTTTCATGGAACAGTTTCATTTAATTTATAATAGTCTTTATATCTCAAAATCAATGTGTCACGTTCTGACCTCTATTTCCTTTGTTTTGTATGTAGTTAGTATGGTCAGGGCGTGAGTTGGGTGGGCAGTCTATGTTTGTTTTTCTATGATTTGGGTATTTCTATGTTTCGGCCTAGTATGGTTCTCAATCAGAGGCAGGTGTCATTAGTTGTCTCTGATTGAGAATCATACTTAGGTAGCCTGGGTTTCACTGTGTGTTTGTGGGTGATTGTTCCTGTCACTGTGTTTGTTGTCACAGGATAGGACTGTTTTGCGTTTTCACATTTCTTGTTAGTTTGTTCATGTGTAGTGATTTATTAAAACATGAATAACCACCACGCTGCGCTTTGGTCCGCTTCTCTTCCTCCTACAGACGAACGCCCTTACAGAATCACCCACCACAACAGGACCAAGCAGCGTGTCAACAGGCAGGAGCAGCAGGAGAAGCAACAGCGGCTGCAGGAGATACGTAGTAAGGAATTCTGGACATGGGAGGAAATCCTCGACGGGAGAGGACCCTGGGCTAAGCCAGGAGAATATTGCCGCCCCAAGGCCGAGCTGGAGGCAGCAAAAGCAGAGAGGCGGCATTCTGAGAAGCAAGCACGGCGGCGCGGACGGAAGCCCGAGAGTCACCCCCAAAAATTTCTTGGGGGGGGGCACAGGGGGAGTGTGGCAGAGTCAGGAGTCAGACCTGAGCCAACTCTCCCCGTTTATCGTGAGGAGCCAAGGAGGAGCTCAGAACCAGAGCTGGTGTTGGAGGTGAGCGAAGCAGAGACTGTGAAGGAGTTAATGGGGAAATTGGAGGAGAGTGATATGAGGGACTTGCTGGTTTGGTGCATGAGGCACGACATTCGCCCGACGGAGCGTGTCAGGGATTTAATGGCACCGGGGTCAGCTCTCCATACTCATCCTGAGGTGCGTGCGAGGGGTCTGGTGAAGACTGTGCCAGCCTCACGCACCAGGCCTCCTGTGCATCTCCCTAGCCTTGCACGTCCTGTGCCATCTCAGCACTACAGTGCTCCTAGCAGTGCTAACTGTGGCGGGCGTGGTGCTGGTCAGGCACCGTGTTATGCAGTTGTGCGCACGGTGTCCCCAGTACGCGTGCTTAGCCCGGTGCGCTACATCCCAGCTCCCCACATCTGCCGGGCTAGGGTGAGGATCCAGCCAGGGCGGTTAGTGCCAGCCCTGCTCTCAAGATCTCCAGTACGCCTTCACGGCCCGGTCTATCCGTCACCACCTCCACACCCCAGCCCTCCGGTAGCAGCTCCCCGCACAAGGCTTCCTGTGCGTGTCCTCGGCCCAGTACCACCAGTGCCAGCACCACGCATCAGGCCTACAGTGCGCCTCGCCTGTCCAGCGCTGCCGGAGCCTCCCGCCTGTCCGGCGCCATCGGAGCTTCCCGTCTGCCCAGCGCCGCCAGCGCTTCCCGTCTGCCCAGCGCCGCCAGCGCTTCCCGTCTGCCCAGCGCCGCCAGCGCCGCCCGTCTGCCCAGCGCCGCCAGCGCCGCCCGTCTGCCCAGCGCCGCCAGCGCCGCCCGTCTGCCCAGCGCCGCCAGCGCCGCCCGTCTGCCCAGCGCCGCCAGCGCCGCCCGTCTGCCCAGCGCCGCCAGCGCCGCCCGTCTGCCCAGCGCCGCCAGCGCCGCCCGTCTGCCCAGCGCCGCCAGTGCCGCCCGTCTGCCCAGCGCCGCCAGTGCCGCCCGTCTGCCCAGCGCCGCCAGTGCCGCCCGTCAGCCAGGGGCCGCCAGTGCCGCCCGTCAGCCAGGGGCCGCCAGTGCCGCCAGTCAGCCAGGGGCCGCCAGTGCCGCCAGTCAGCCAGGGGCCGCCAGTGCCGCCAGTCAACCAGGGGCCGCCAGTCAGCCCAGCGCCAGTGCCGCCAGTCAACCAGGGGCCGCCAGTGCCGCCAGTCAGCCAGGGGCCGCCAGTGCCGCCAGTCAGCCAGGGGCCGCCAGTGCCGCCAGTAAGCCAGGGGCCGCCAGTGCCGCCAGTAAGCCAGGGGCCGCCAGTGCCGCCAGTAAGCCAGGGGCCGCCAGTGCCGCCAGTCAGCCAGGGGCCGCCAGTAAGCCAGGGGCCGCCAGTGCCGTCAGTCAGCCAGGGGCCGCCCGAGCAGCTGCCCCTCTGTCCAGAGCAGCTGTCGCCCCTCTGTCCCAAGCTGCTGCCGCCCCTCTGTCCCGAGCAGCTGTCCCTCTGTCCCGAGCAGCTGCCCCTCTGTCCCGAGCAGCTGCCGCCCCTCTGTCCCGAGCTGCTATCGCCCCTCTGTCCCGAGCAGCTATCGCCCCTCTGTCCCGAGCTGCTATCGCCCCTCTGTCCCGAGCTGCTATCGCCCCTCTGTCCCGAGCTGCTGCCGCCCCTCTGTCCCGAGCAGCTGCTCCTCTGTCCCGAGCAGTTGTCCCTCTGTCCCGAGCAGCTGTTTCACCTCTGTCCCGAGCTGCCCCTCTGTCCCAAGCAGCCCCTCTGTCCAGTGGGGTCATTGAGAGGGGTGGCCATGGTGAGAAGGCCACGGAGGCGGACAATAAGGCAGACTAAGACAATGGTGAAGTGGGGTCCGCGTCCCGCGCCAGAGCCGCCACCGCGGACAGACGCCCACCCAGACCCTCCCCTATAGGTCAAGGTTTTGCGGCCGGAGTCCGCACCTTTGGGGGGGGGTACTGTCACGTTCTGACCTCTATTTCCTTTGTTTTGTATGTAGTTAGTATGGTCAGGGCGTGAGTTGGGTGGGCAGTCTATGTTTGTTTTTCTATGATTTGGGTATTTCTATGTTTCGGCCTAGTATGGTTCTCAATCAGAGGCAGGTGTCATTAGTTGTCTCTGATTGAGAATCATACTTAGGTAGCCTGGGTTTCACTGTGTGTTTGTGGGTGATTGTTCCTGTCACTGTGTTTGTTGTCACAGGATAGGACTGTTTTGCGTTTTCACATTTCTTGTTTTTGTTAGTTTGTTCATGTGTAGTGATTTATTAAAACATGAATAACCACCACGCTGCGCTTTGGTCCGCTTCTCTTCCTCCTACAGACGAACGCCCTTACACAATGTCATGTGGTTAATCAAAATTCAATCAAAATCAAAATGATACAGATCTAAAGTAACTTCTATTGCCATTGCCAATATGTAAAAAATATTGGCAATGGCATAAAGCCAACAAATAAAATCATTGCAGCCCGCAGGTAGAAAATATACTGATATCATATCAATCACTTATGCATTGCCTGTCTGCAAGGAACTTGAAACAGTGTATCAAAACGTTTGTGTCCAGCCTGAAGCTTGCGCTAGCAAACTTGCAACATTGTATAGAATATTCTGGGCCCTCAAGAGTTTTGCTGTGCCAGTGAACTCCAGACAGACACAGCCGTAGGCTGTTTGCGCAAGGGATAAGAAGTAATCAGGTAGGCCTTTTTTAAAGATATTTCCACCGGATCAGAGCATGATCCCTTTCATGCTGAGTGGTAATTGAAAGGGAGCGAGCTGGAGAGATGTTTCAAATAGGCTATGTTGAGGAACTATTGTCATTGTCAATGGATGTAAAAACTGGCTTCGTTTACTTGCCTTTTGAGGCGAAGAAAAAAAATACTTTGAGAAGCTCCACAATGATGGTGAGTTAAGACAATCAGAAATAGTATCAGATTCCCAAATGGGCACATTTATAAGCCTACATTTGTGTGCAGGCCAGTTGCTTAATCAGGTGCGTGTCCTTACTCAAGATTGACAGGAGAGTTCCAAACAAAAGACAATGAATAAAATGACAACTCATAAATGGAATGAAATAAACCAAAACATTTACCCCACAAGTGTAGCCTAGGTTGTGCACTCTGCAAACAACGTGTCCACACCTACAATGACAACCGTAAGACTGTAATAATAATAATATATTGAATGCATTATCAAAAATGACCGTAACCAACCAAACATTGTAGATTCGAAAATGTCATTAATGGTAAATGGTAATCTGGTGATACTGGTGGGCAATCCCCACAGCCTCTGTCTTTGTATAAGTCTACTCAGACAGGAGTGAATCAGACAGGTGTCTCGTGTGCCATATTATATATATATATATATATATATATATATATATATGGAGCAAACAATCAACCAGTTGACTAAATGGGATCAGCCCTAATTTGATAACATTTCACCGTTTCCGCTCCAGCCATTACCACGACCCTGTCCTCCTCAATTAAGGTACCACCAACCTCCTGTGAATAGAAGCCACCGTGGCAACACGATCAGCTGTTGGTAGGATCATGATTTCAGAAAACGAACAAAGCGCATGGATAGAAAAGTGGCCTTCGTGCGTAAAACGCGTATAATAGATACATTATTAAAATCACTTACTGTTTTCTGGTGGTCCATTAATCATATTGAACTTGTAAATCTCTTTGGCGTAATATTCAGTCTCCGTGTTATCCTGTCCACAACTTTGCTGTCTGTCTCTCCCCAACTCCTCGATCAGCTCCTTCGTACTGTTATAGAGCGATAGCACCTGAAACGGTACCTGATTCGGACCCAATGTTTGTGGCGGGCTGGTCAGTCGAAGTTTACTGAGAATCTGTCCTCGGATTGCCTCTACTCTCTTCTTCTTTATGTGGTCTATGTCCACAGTGGTGCAAGTGGATAGTGACAAAGTCATGGTCACACAGTTCAACAGGAGGAAAAACAGAAGTGCTTTACCCAAATGCATATTTCTATCTGCCCTTACTTAGCTAATAAGCTGACGAAATATAAGAAAGTATGGTAAAGGGGCAACAGAAAAAGACACCAAATAATTTGGACTAAATTCCAGATGAAATGTTATCCTTTCTCTCTTTGCATTCAGGAGGTCAATGAGTCCTTTCCCCCGAGGAAACCCATCTTGTCAATATAGGGCTAGTGTCATCTGAGTGCTATCCGGGTGTCCATTCCAAGAATAGTCCAGATCATTCTTGAATATTATCTTTATCTTATCTGAGACCCCTTTTCACTCAATCTGTCGTCTTTCTATTCTTCCTTCAAATGTTGTGTCACACATCTTCCGTTTTCCCTCGTCATTCGTTCATCATGACAAAATGTACTTTCTCCATTGCATTTTTTCTTTTCCATCAACTTTTGCTGGTGTAAGGTCAGTGCCGCTCTCCCTCACGCTCCTGTCCCCTTTGCGCAACAGAGTCTTGTACTCAATGGACGCGCTGTGATTTCACTGATACTTTATAGTAAGTGGTAGTTGTGACGTCTGAGAAGGAGGGACTGCAGATTATCATTCCACAGGGACATTTCTGGGAGCGCATTTCACCCTCTATGATGTCTGTCTATTTGGAGCCATGTATTATAGATACATAAACAACTTGTTTGTTTGTGATGGTCCTTTACAGTATTTAATCAATGTATACAGATAAAAGCCTACATGGGCACGTCAGGTCACAAAATAGTTTGGATCACACAAGAGCATTGGACATTTTTAAGAAGTGACCGTCTGCCCCCTAGTGGATATATGAAGCTAATGTGGAAGACATGATCTACTGCATATGACTTGATATTCAGATAATAATTTAGTGATATAATGAGCCTACTGTAAAATAAATAACTGCCACCCTTAACATAGAGCTCCAGTCAGTTTTAGAATAGGTAACTAGCAATAGGCTGGTGCTAAATATCTCAAAAACGAAAAGCAGATTTTTTTGTGACAATTCACTGGCTTAACCTTAAACCTCATCTGGATCTATTATTGAATATTGTGGTTATTGAGCAAGTTGAAGAGACTAAACTGCTTGGTGTGTCACCCTAGATAGCAAGCTATCAGGTCAAAACATATAGACTCAATGGTTACTGTAATGGGAAGAGGCCTGTCCATGATAAGGCGTTGCTCTGCTCTCTTGATATCTCAGTCAACCAGACATGTCCTACAGGCCCTAGTTTTGTTGCACCTGGACTACTGTCCAGTTGTGTGGTCAGGTGCGGCAAAGAAGGACATATAGGCAAATTGCAGTTGGTCCAAAACAGAGCAGCACGTATTGCACTTAGATGTACACGCAGTGCTGGAAAAAGTACTCAATTGTCATACTTGAGTTAAAGTGAAAATACCTTAACAGAAAATGACTCAAGTAAAAGAGAAAGTCACCCAGTAAAATACTACTTGAGTAAAAGTCTAAAAATAATTTGGTTTTAAATATACTTAAGTATCAAAAGTAAAAGTATAAATCATTTCACATTCCTTATATTAAGCAAAACAAAAGGCAAGATTTTCTTGTTTTTATTTTATTCATGGCTAGCCAAGGGAACACTCGAAGACTTAGACAATCATTTACTAACAAATTAATTGTGTTTAGTAAGTCCGCCAGATCAGAGGAAGTAGGGATGACCAGGGATGTTCGCTTGATAAGTGTGTGAATTTCATAATTTTCCTGTCCTTTAAGCATTCAAAATATAACGAGTACTTTTGGGTGTCAGGGAAAATGTAAAAGGTACATTATTTCCTTCAGGAGTAAGAGTAATAAAAAAAAAAGTTGTCAAAAATATTAATAATAAAGTACAGATACCCCCAAAAATGACTTAAGTAGTACTTTGAATTATTTTTTACTTATGTACTTTACACCACCGTGTACACAGGGGGCGAATGTCAATGACCTGTAGGTCAATCTCTCCTGGCTCAAAATTGAGGAGAGATTGACTGCATCACTATATTTGTGCGTGGTGTTTAAGGTACCGAACTGTCTGTTCAAGCAGTTGGGACACTCATCGGTACAACACAAGACATGCAAACAGAGGTCTCTTCACAGTCCCCAGTTCCAGAACAGAGGCTGAGAAACACAGAGTATTAAATAGAGCTATTACTAATTGGAGCTATTTGCCACCTAATGTAACTCCAGCTAGCTATAAAAACATAAAAAAACAGATAAAAGAACACTTTACGACACGATGTGGACTGTGAAGAGACACAGACATTTGTATGCATTTTGTATTGTATTATGTACGTGATACGTGGTTGGGATGCGACTGTGATATGTAGTTGTCTTAGCCTTGCTATCTTAAGATGAATCCACTCTGTAGGTCGCTCTGGATGGGAGCGTCTGCTGAATGGCTAAATCGTAATGTAAATGTAGTGCTATGTATATTTATGTATATAATGCATTTTACTTGTTGTGTTGTTTACTTTTTGGACCTTGGTAGTAGCTAATTGGGGATCCTAATAAATATGAAATACTTGAGGTTCAGTTGGTGCGGAAGTGGAGATATGTCTGTTGCATGTGTTATACCTTTTTCATACTATCTGCATACCTTTATTGTACTATCTGCACCAGGTGAGAAAACTCAAACTCTCTCTGACAATTCTGGTTTGGTTCTACACATCCATCATTGGGTCCATTCTCACCTCACAGTCTGGTTTGTGTCTGCGTCTGCCCCCTACAAGGGCCAACTGCAGAGAAGGTCATTGGCTGTCACCTGCCCTACATCTAGGACCTGCACACCTCCAGGACAAGGAAGTGTGCAGGTAAGATAATCACTGACCCTGCCCACCCCGGACAATCGTGACCAAAAACACCCGCCACCTGAACAGTTTCTTCCCCCATGCTGTGGCCCTCATCAACCGGCCATTGGGCTCATAGGGATTAAGTGACTTTGCATTGGGCCGATTACTGCACCTTGTCATCAGTGACCTCAAATACTAATCTACACTATACTGCGTTTGCACTATGTAGGAGAGAGTGGGGTAAATTGAGCCACCCTTGTTTCTAGGAAACCATACGCAAAATGTATAATTTGAACAAATATTTAGGAATAGATCATCATTTCCTGGAGCCTGTGAAGAAAGGAACCACATGGAAAAAGTGGTAAACAACTTAGTTCCAGAAAAATGATTTTCGCCAAGTCTAATGAATTTATTGTGTTAGATGTTTCACGGTGCTTGTATCTAAACCAAAGTAAATCATTTTAAGATTGTTCTAAACATCAGTTGCGGTCTCTATAAATTTCAATATGAGGTCCTAAACTGAGAAATAAAGTGCATCCTTGCAGCTGTGTGGGCTAATATACTCTAAATGTTTGCCTTGAGGCAAGTCGAGCAAATGTCCAATGGTGTAACTTGAGCCAATGTCCATGGGTTAACTTGAGCCAATGTCCATGGGGTAACTTGAGCCAATGTCCATGGGTTAACTTGAGCCAATGTCCATGGGTTAACTTGAGCCAATGTCCATGGGTTAACTTGAGCCAATGTCCATGGGTTAACTTGAGCCAATGTCCATGGGGTAACTTGAGCCAATGTCCATGGGTTAACTTGAGCCAATGTCCATGGGGTAACTTGAGCCAATGTCCATGGGTTAACTTAAGCCAATGTCCATGGGTTAACTTGAGCCAATGTCCATGGGTTAACTTGAGCCAATGTCCATGGGGTAACTTGAGCCAATGGTTGAGCAAGTTGAAGTGTTTTTTTCCCCCAGGCATAATGCAAGGAATTACCGCTACATATGAGCTAACAACAGGGCCTATGTGAAAAGTGCTTGTTAGATGTTAAGCCTGTTTTAAAAGATGCTTAAAATGATTAAAATACAAAATACGATTGTGATTGTGTCGAATTTGGGAAACAAAGATACATTTTAGCACTACCTTTATAAAACTAATTCAATATAGAAATTTGTAGGCGGCTTAACTTACACTGTCCCGCGGCTCAACTTACCCCATACCCGGGTGGTGCCAAGAAACTTCTTTTTTTGGACATGCTATGTGTTTCGAAACTGTAATATTTACATGAATTCTGATTATTTCCATGGATGCACAACATCCTGAAATACATGAAGATATCTTTGTTAGAAATAATACTATATTTCCCTTGACAGGGTGATGCTAAATGTAACAAATTGCTCAACTTACCCCACTCTCCCCAACACATCAGCACAGCACTGTAGCCCTACACTGAGTATACAAAACATTAAGAACACCTTAGGCCTACTGTACACTGAATTTACAAAACATTAAAACACCTACTCTTTCCATGACATAGACTTACCATGTGAATCCAAGTGAAAGCTATGATCCTTTACCAATGTCACTTGTTAAATCCACTTAGATTAGTGTAGATGAAGTGGAGGAGACAGGTTAAAAAAATGTTTTTTAAGCTTTGAGACAATTGAGACATGGATTGTCTATGCGTGCCATTCAGAGAGTGAATGGGCAAGATGAAAAATGGGGTAGGGATGCCATAGCAGCATCCCTCCCTCTGTGTATATATATATATATATATATCCCCTCCCCTCTATAAATTGTATATTCCCACTGTAACTAGCCTTGTCTCAAGAATTGTATGTTTACTGTTCTGATAGGCCTATTGTATATTCTGTATGACATCTGTATGATGTCTGTTTGTATATTGTCTATTGCTGGCAGCACCTTCTCACTAAGGAAAATTATGGGTATTTGTAAATGTACTTTGCGAATAAAGGTGATTCTGATAAACCTGTATTAGCCTGTATGCTGAGAGTTTGAGTTATTGGGTCTGAGGCAATAACTCATATGTCCAACAAGTTCCTATGTCCTTCAATTTTGTTAAAGTTGTTTCTCCAATGATTTATACAATATAATTTCAGTAATGTCGCTTTTATTGTAAAACTACACCAAGCATGCTTCCCTAGGGACTAGCGAAATCTTTAATTGCAGAAATCGCTACCACTAAAATTGATCGAGCATGATGTTTTAGGTCATGAATGACATGAACATACCGGTATGAAATATTTGGTGTAGTTCCAGGGTGAGGCTCCATATCAGCATCTCTATATACGGCCAGTTCCAGTGGGCTTAAATCAACATCTACCAGCAAGATCCTAGTAAACAATACTGGACCTCCAGTCCAGTTGCTGGCATGCACCCAACTAACCATTGACTAACAAAAATAAACTATCACATGAGCTATACCGAACCTTGACTACGGGGCATGTAAGGCTAATAATAACAGAGTTAAATACAGGCTATTTTCATGACTGTGCGAGCTTTGGCTCAAATGAAGATTTTTGTTTTTTTGTAATATCTATGTTTAAGGCCAGTTGTGCTATTACCAGACCGCTCTGCCTCTCGAGCATGGACCAAACACCAGCCCCCCCCATTGTTGTCACCATGGAGATGGTTGCTGTGTGACGCTCCGGGTCTCCAGGAAGTAGCTGTCAACGCAAGAAAAAATGGACGATCATCTTAAACTCGGAGACAGTGGAGTTGTAAAGAATGTGAGTGATTTACGCTTTCAACTTGTATGCATACAGAGTATTTACAGAAGTAGCTAGCAATGTTTGGGATGACATGGCAAACCTTGAACTTCCTTGCGATCTTTCTGTTGTCCATGATTATGTGCCTTTGCTTTTCCATGCAGCTAGCTATTATTAGTAAGCATAAAAAAGTAACGACCATAAAGCTAACCCTACCCTATTCATAGTCAGACGCTAGCTAACTACATTTAGCACAATTGATGAAGGTACAGTAGCTATCTTCTTCTGGCGAAATGTGGTTAAGAGCCCTGACGGAAGGATAAGGACCTTATTTTATATATCAGCGATAATTTTCAAATTGTAAATTGATACACACCTTTATTATGGTTAGGGTTATTGTGTTTCCACACGGCCATATTTCCATGTTACAGCGTGTGGTGTGTATGGAAGACAGAGGCTACTGTACCACCAGTGCTAATGATCTAGCATGCTCAAAAGGACTAAAGGAGCCTAACGTTGCTTTACTCCTTAGTCCAAGGACGACATGTTCTGTTTAAAAGTCGAATTGGCTCTGGAAGCCAAAACACCCAAATACTCCATCTACACGTGAAATGATTATCAATTGCGGTTTAGAAACATAAATCCCTCTACTTTCAAATCACATCAAAAGCGTTTCAGAAATGCAAAATACACACTTACTGTACACTGTTTAACCGGTTTACAGTATTTTTCAGTGACAATACCTGTGTGGGGTTTTTCTTCAGATAGCTAATTAGCACAAGTATTCAGTCCACTCTGTCTTCTGTCTGTTTTCTGTAAACAAGCGGCTGTAACATGGAAATATGGCCCTATGGGAACCCTAACTCAATAAAGGTGTGTATCAATTTAACCTTTTTGTTTTTTGAAAATTATTTCTCAAACATATGAAAGATAAGGTCCTTATGCTTCCAAAACCATAGCTCAAGCAATGCGTGGCAATGTTCAGTCCCACTACAGAATATGCCTTTGTCCAATGACTCTTATGTGTAATGTAATGGAACTGAGAGTCATAATCATGGGCTAGCATTCTCCTTGTAACAGAATAAGGCTGCCAAAAATGTGGTAAAACATCATTTTGATGTGATATGAAAGACATTTAACATTTTTTTTTAATTTTTTGTATTTTATTTTATTTTTTGTAATTTAGCAGAAGTGCTTATCCAGAGCGACTCACAATTAGGGTTACCATTGACAGATTTTTCACCTAGTAGGCTAGGGTATTCGAACCAGAAACCTTTGGCTTACTGGCCCAACGCTCTTAACCGCTAGGATACCTGCCGCTGAAAGTAAAGGGCTTTATGTTTCTAGAACCGTATCACAATTGAGAGTGGGTATGTGTAAATCCCTACTCCTTAAGAGTAAATTATTGGGTTACCATAAAGCCAGCAATTTTATCTCAAAAAGTCAATTCCTAGCTAATGCTTGAGGGTTTACGACGTGTTCGTGTCATTTTAAGATCCTTTTCATCGACTTGAAATATGATTTTCAGGTTGCAAAGTTGGGTCGACGGGGTCAACGTACTCGACAGGCTGCAGAGCAAACATCTCTGGAGGAGCCTCGACACGTCAGGAAATCCTCTTCTTCTACATCGATGGGAGAGGTAGCTATGATTTGTGATTGATTATCAGTGCTGCTTGTAATGCATTTGTATTTACCTGAAACCCAATATCATATATTATGTCATGGCCGTTAACTTCACTGCATACACTCAATCTGAATACGTGTGAATCATTTCTTATGCATGAACCAAGGACGTGGAAGAGGTATTGTATGAGGACACCTAAGTAATGATATGGCATGTCTTGGCAGTATTTATTGGCAGAAACTTTATACCCCAATAACATACAGTATACCCTCATAGTGTACAGTAGACTACATACTCAAATCAATACACATACGATTTTAATGTAGACATTTTATATACCTACTCAGCTGTCACTTCTATTCTGAATACCTCACATTGTGGTATAAAGTTACTTTGTGTTGTATTCAAGGGATGCACTGCTTTATTCTGCTTTATAGTTGTAGGGTTATTACATTACAGTAGTTTCTATGGATGCTGCTCCTTTTATGTCAAATATGTTTGAAGTGGACCATGCACTTTTTTTGACTTAAAAGTTGTCCTACATACCTGGTGGTCTTGAATGTTCTTTTTTTTGGCAAAGCCCACCTACCCATTTCCTTCAGATATGAAACCGAAGGAGCAGGGTCTAGGTGTTATTTTTTAAGTGGGCTTATGCTGTTTGCTTTGGTACAACATTGCCCATTCTATAACTACCCCTGTTATGAAGAGAGAGGATTGTCTTTAGTTAGTCTGATTTTCAGTGCTGTGTGGGGAGAGGCTAAAGGTCTACTGCTCGACTGTATTGATCCATGCTGATTCATACCAGCCTTTGCTCCTGGACCCTCATCTCCCACTGACACACAGAAAGTGATTACAGGCATAATTGCTTTCAAAGTCAAATTGGAAATGACGTATGACAATGTCAACCACTTTATTCCAAAGCATTGGCATTCATGGTATGGAGGTCTTGCTTGTCCCTAGAAGTGGCAAACTGTAAGCCACCCAACATTCCTTGACCAGGAATTCCAGCTATGCTTTTGCAGTAATCTTCCCAAATTAGGCCAACTTCCCTAATGTAGAATCAGGATTCTCGCGCCCCTAGTGACCTGACGTGCACATGAAATGCATTTTTTTTCTCCCAGTGGCGTGCGACTTAGTAGATTTGTTTATCAGCCCTGGTCTGCTTTTCCTATAAATACCCACTGATTGGTCACATTCTTGACATCCTTTTTAACAAAGGCTGAACTGCATTCATGGGCTGTTAGTCTGAGTTTGTCCACCACAAGGGTCTACTGCTTGGACTTTCAGAAAGGTCTAGAATAGAAAATATGTAGCCTAACCCTTCACTATGATGACATTATTGCCTAAATACACCCCACTGCCACTATTCTACTATAACTGTAAAGTTCATATATGGTCATACAGTCTAGTGGAACAGTGGTGGTCGGTGACATTTAAGATGAGGAAAGACGTTTTTTTTTTTATGAGCATTGCCTTATTTCGATTACAGCATATTGGAAGACTGTCATAAATATTCTATTCACCCAGCTCAATGTAACATCAATAGATTTAGGCTACTACATGATGCTCACATTTTTCCTATACCTATCATGAGGTTGCCATAACCTAGCCTATGAGTGAAAGTGAAAAATGTGAGTGATCAAGGTGGCAGACAGTGACACATTCAATACCGCCTTGCACACTCTTGCCTGCATCTAGCTGATTTAGGGTGTAATCCTTAGTTCAACAGTTGCAAATGAGAGAATTTCGTTGAGTTTACTTCCATTTATAAAACATTTTCAACAGAATTGGCGGAATGAATACACCCTTGATCACACGCAAAAACACTGTTCACTTTCATAGCAGTCACATACAAACAGCATGAAAATTTTGCTCTTTGTAGAATTCCTTCTCACTTCTACGCGCTCCCCTCCTCTCATGTTTTCCCATAGCTTGTGGACTTCAGTGCATAACACATCAGCTGTCTGTGACCAGGTGAAAAAAACATTCCAAGCAAAACATTCATATCATAACCGCTAACTGTTACACACAGCCTACACCATTGTCACCATATTAGCTAACATCAAACCTAGTCAACATAGTTACGAGGAACTAATGTATAAGTATACCCACTACAAACATGCAGTACTGTGTACAGTCAGCAAGCAGTTTAGCAGTTTCACCGGCAGGGCCTCTGTGGCAATAAATTATTAAAACCAAAAGTTTACATTGACTTGGAAGAGTTCCAGTGTTGTATCGCCATAGCCAGCTAGCTAATATAGCATCCCTCTCTGTTTGAGCCGGGTGTTTGAGTAGGCTAAACTAGCTAGCTGCATTAAATACATTAATTTGTTCAACTATTGTCTTTCTCTCTCTTTGAGTCAACTACTCACCCCTTTTTATGAACTGCAGTGCTAGCTAGCTGTAGCTTATGCGTTTAATACTAGATTAATTCTCTGATCCTTTGGTTGGGTGGACAACATGTCAGTTCATGCTGCAAGAGGTCTGATAGGTTGGAGGATGTCCTCCAGAAGATGTCAGAATTACTCTGTAAGTCTGTTGAAGCGGGTGAGGACCATGAGCCTCCTTGGTTTTGTGTTGATGTCAATGTACCCAGAGGAGGACGGAAACTAGCTGTCCTCCGGCTACATCATGGTGCTACCCTACAGAGTGCTGTTGAGGCTACTGTAGCCCTTCATTGCAAAACAGGGTGTGTTAATCAATTATTTGGGCACGTAAATATATTTCATATACTTTTATCATCCTCACCCAACGAGGGAGGTTCATTGAAAACATGGCATTTTTAGCTACAGTGGAGGCTCCTCAGAGGAGGGAGGGGAGGACCATCCTCCTAAGCGAATTTCATAAAATAAAAATAGTGAAACATAAAAAAAGTTATCCTTTTAGGTAGCAGACTGTAAAAGCGGGTTTTACCCTGAGGAATTGAACAGTATCGATGAGCTACCACTTTTATTATTAATTTGGCCTCCCTTGTTCTTGTTAAAATCCCATTGTTTACTAATTTCATGAAATTACTTATTCATCCTCAACCTTCCAGCTTAACACCAGCAGCCTCCACCTCCCTCTCTAGATGCTGACATTCACATTTATAAATGGGTTTGGTGAAGGAACCAGCCATGAATAATTGATTTCCTCTTTCATGGCGCAACAAAGAAATTCCTCCTGGCCACTGTGTCTTTTGCAGACCCAATTTGGTAATGAGAGTGTTGTGCTTTTTTTCTCCAAATTAATTTGTCTGCTGCCCACCCTTGTGTGCTCTGAGGAATTCTTTCATTCAAGTGCTGGTCCCTGACTCCCCGGGCTCCGGTCTCAGGACCACAATCCAAACTCAATTGACTATTTTCAGTACTATTTTCAGAATCGAAGAATGAGAGGGAGAGGGTCATTTTTTCCTGTGAAGCTATTTTAGGTCAGGCTCGTGGCCCCCGGGCAGTCCTCTGTGTGGCAGTTCCCACACTCTGCTCCATATGTTCAGGCTCTGTGATTGGACAGCAGTTAAAACCATAATAAACAACAGCAATATGTCGTGCATGCCATTCCTAAGTGAGAAGCTATGTCATTCATTGCTAGAAATGTGCAGCCATCTGTAGGATGGTATAGTGCAGCAAACATATATTACCAGAACACTGAAGAGAAGAATAGATAAAGTAGGCTTTCCCCAGTGATATGGGAAACTAAGCGTTACTTGGGCTGTTGTAGTTTACACCTCACAAATTCAGTTCCATGAGTGGTTTGTGTTTTTTAACATCAGAGCCTCCTGTTGACTCATCTGAACTTAATAGGTCTGCTCCGTTTTGGAAATATGTTTGTGCATGGGTGCATACTTGTATTTTTCTTTCTTGTTAAGCTTGATATAAAGTATTATTTTCACATAGATTTAGAGACCATGACATGCCACAACATACTTGCTATTTTGGACTCAAAATGTTGCACATTTTCCTCCTCCTGTATGTTTTCAACCTAAGTGTAGAATTTAATAGTTTAAAGGAGTTGTCTTGTCAGACCATTGTTATGCCTGTCATTAATGATCTCTCTCACCTCAGGGACCCCCTCCTAAACCAGCCCGCAGGCAGGGCGGATGGGCTGAAGAGACTTCTGGATCAGCCAAGTGAGTATCTCCTTCTCTCAACAAATTGTATTTCCAGCCTCTAGGTATCTACCTCACAGTCTCCAACATGCATTATTTTGTTACTAATGATCTCTCGTGCTGTAGACAGAGAATAGGATATTTATCAGTGCAAGTTCTTTACACGTTTTGCTCTGAATCAACAATGTTCCAGGGAGTCTCTCTGAGCAGTGAACTCCACATTCATCTTCATCAGCGCGGGATCCAATAATTGACATGGTTCATGTATCAGCCACAGGAGGGCACTGTTAGTCAGCTATCCACTTCATCACAGGGCTTAGGCCACTTCATCACCTCTTACGATGGCTGTCTAACTAAAGCACGCTCGCCTTTAAAGGCACACATGCCGTTGTGAATTCATTAAAATCTCTGTACAATGAATGTATGAATATTTCATACCACAGACAGATGGAATGTCTGGAACAAAATCATTTCCCCCCAATAGAACACATTTAAATTACTGTACGTCTCCCTATGTGATGTCAGTGTGACTGTAGTCAGACTGTGGAACTGGCTCTCCACTCTTCCAGATGGCTCCATCTACCACTCTACTCCAGTCTCTGTTGGGAGGAGAGCTGGGGAGATGCATAAATCCATACATTGAAGTGAACAAGACGATTCAATTGGGTTTATTTGCATGGTTTTCTGTGCCGATAGTGCATGTAAAGAGAACAGCAAATTAAATATATTTTTCTCACTCTGGGAAGGTCAGGGTGTCGCTTCCTTGTGTTAGTGTAACTTGTCTTGATTCCTGCGTTCAGAGAGATTGGAATACAGGAGGTGTTAAGGGTTTCTCACGTGCATTGATCCTCTCTGAAACAAAGTAAGTAATGGCCCCCCCTGGAACCGGCAAGGACTTTTCCCTTCAATGTCACCCCTCATGCTCAATCACTGCTGCCCTCCTCCCACTAATCCCAGCGCAGGAATCCCAGGATTTGTCGATCTATCACTCCTAATTGACACTAAATGATCTGTCAGTTTATTGATGAACCTTTGAAGCCGGGTTGTCACAATATATTTTATCCCTAACAACTTTTTCCAGACAGTTTTACCATGTCTATCGCTTCAGCCTACATGAGTCTTAATCAAGGGGCCTGTAATGTGTCTTAAGTGTCGCCAGCCCCGCCCCCGGTGCCAGGCACACAGGACAGGACACAGTCCAAGGGCAGCAAGGTGGGCTCCCTCAGCCCTGCCCTCTGATCTGTCTCACTGACCATCATGGCATACTCCAGAGCCTCCAGAGATGAGTGAATATATCATTTATAAAGTATCATTTATAACCATACTAAATGTCATTACATTTCTTATTCAGGTTATTGATACACAGTAATGAAAAACAATAAGAAAATGTTTTTTCAGTCCAGAGAAAATGACAGTATGTGATTTCTTTAATACCAGTAGGGGGCACTCCTCAACCAGGAGAACCTGCAGAATGTGACATGCATCTCCTCCCCAAAAGAATCCCAGAAACACTCATATCTAATGAAACTTTATATAAGTTGTTTTCACAGCCAAACATACCTAGACTGTCTTGGTCTAAATGTTCAAGAATGTAATAACTGATTTGCTTTTCTAATGCTGTTAAGATGAGTTTATTGGACAGTAGCCGGGTTTTGTTTAATATTATCTCCCTCGTTCTCTGGTGTGAAACAGTGTTATGCTAAGAATAGTGTGTTGCGGTGAGAATGTGTGAAAAGACAGTGATTTGGTCAGAGTGTGTAGGGCGTGGCATGCGGTGTCACAGTCAAGCAGGGTTGTGTGAGAGAGGAGTCTGAAAATAACCCGTGGTCCAGCGGGGAACGAGGCTGAGGGCTCAGATAGAGAGACGGACAACAGAGAACACAATAGGTGGACCGCGGGCCCTTGGTATCATTACAACACACATAAGACATGGCAACATTTGTAGAATTGCAGGAAATGACCATTTCAACTGCTCAATGTTTCCTCCGCCAACAAGTGGGGGTGTGAACAGTTTGGGATTGCATGGGTTGCGAGGTGGGGGTTTGTTACTACGCAGATGAATGACAATATCCATTCGGACCTTTGTCACCTAGGAAATTTGTGTGACCGTACCTTCTCAGTTAGTACTTGTACCCCTGACCTAGGCCCTATGAGGCTCAAATCAGACAGAATAACTAGCCTACATCTGAAACCAGCAGTGGTTTTTAAAGATGGATCTTACAAATAGAAAGAGAAGAACTGTTCAATAATATAATTGGTAATGGTTTTGTTTTATTAAAATTGAATTGATTCTAGTCCTTTTATTTTTGTGGCACAAAAGTATTTTCTCTGTATTCCTTTGTTGCAAAATCTTAACAATGATCTTTTTCCCCCCTTAGGTCTGGAAGAAGACCTGCCATGGTGCAGGACGTGGAAGAGTATGTTTTCTCAGTCTCGTATTTTTACTCAGATTTTTTCCCTCAGTTGTTGATGAAATTAAATTACTTTTGTAAAAAAAAATGTTTTAAGAGCAAAATTAGTCCGATTTAAATGTTTGTTTATACCCACTGCTCTGATGTGGAAATTGCTGTACTTTGAGATTGTCCTTGGTTGCAACTAATCCTCGCCTTCCAAGAACAATCACTTAAAAAGCCTGCGTGACTGAGTTGTCATCACTTGTATTGTTGTTGGGAGCCAAGTTAGCCTGTAATTTTAGTTGTTCCACGTTTCCAACGTTCATAATAGGCATTGAATAGACAGTAGTGACATGGAAGGAGACGAGAGAACATGTTGTGTTTTACTCATCATTGCTGGAGCCCCTTGCTTAAATAGTGGTGTTGAGATGCAGCTTTGACAGAAACACAGGCAGCACTTTAAAATAGTCCCTTGATATATGCTCTTTTCACCACCAGCCCATCTCAGTAACAGTTATTTACTGCCCCCGCTGTGTTAGTTTTGATTAATTCTCAGGGTTTTTTTCTGGATCAGAACGGGGCTTCAGTGGTGGGCGTGACAGAATAGAGAAAATGTTAAGCCAATTTCCTAGATTTTGACAAATTTCTCCATGCAGCTAAGAGAAAATGTTGCAGTTATAAAGCTAATTTCCTGCAATTGTATGTATTTTGCCATGGCTAATGCTGTGTTCTTTTGCTCAAACATAATAATGAAATCTATACTGCTAAATTCATTTTGGGAATTTTCAATTCTCCCTGAATGTCTAGTTTTTATTTAGGTGATTGTTAGTTCTCATAGATTATTTGATAAAAAAATATATAGGTCCATTATCTTTTGAAAATGTTTTTCCATCCTATTTTAGTTTTTTACACTATTTGGACTTAGGCAACCCGAAAAAACGCTTAGGTGGCCCGCCCAAGGATTTCAATGGCAGAAAAATCCCTGGTTCTTGGAGGGATACTGTTGAAGTAGCTGAAGCCCTGGGCTGCTCACAGTGACAGTCCCACCGATGCTGCTGTGGCTGCGGAGCCTTTTGGCTGCATCTGCTGCTGTGTTGTAGACACAGTCCCAGTCAGCCTGCAGCAGACAGACAGGCAGAGCAAGCCTCCTATCAGGCTGATCTAGAGCCTCGCTCAGCCCACAGAAACAGGCCCATCATCAAAGCACAACAGCCCAATCCAAGTCTGGCTCCCTCTGATGACCTCACCGCTGAATGCTTTCAATAATTCATACTCTCCCACTTCCTGTTTCTGCAGTCGACGCCTGCGACCACAAACCCCCCAGGGCTCGGATGATGAAGGAGGTGAGAGCACCCTTGCATCCCAGTCCTGCGTCTCTTCTGGAGGGCAGAGCTGAGTCCTCCAGTCCCTCTGCAGCACATTCATCCACTGGAAATAGAGCATATAGTAACCTCTCATCGCGCTCTCTGACACTACATATTTCTTGTCAGTGCTATTGATGAATCCTTCATAAGAACTCTGTTTAGACCAGCTACTGAGAGATGCCCCATAACTAACCAGAGCACACAATCGTTTATAGATGAAAATCACAGGTGAATATGTTCAGTTAGAACTAGAGGATCACTGGTAATCCTCCTCATTCAATCACATTACGCAAAGTCCATAACAGACCTCAAATACAGTATTCACTAAATTCATTCCCCTATTCATTGGCTGAAGTGTGGCAGGATTTAAGTGGCTGTCCCCTTTGAGCTTTTCACACACACACGTCTTCTCACACACACACACACCGCGGCAGGTGTTGCAGAGCATGGATCCAGCGGTCACCTCAGGGTCCGGCTCTCCGCATCACAAACAATGTCAGGATAGATGGAGGACATTTCAGCAAAGCACAGCCTGGGATAATTGTTCCATTTTTCAGAGCAAAGCAGCAGGGGAAATAAGGGTGAAATTGCCTTAGCAAAGATAGGAGTTGTGATTCCCTGTTAGAACACTAAGGAGTTATACATATACATACCAATGACAATGGCCAGGCTGCCTGGCATTGTATAAGGAGGTTGTCTCTGAGGTATCAAGCTGACATATTGATGAGGAACAGAAGCACTGTGTCTGCAGCTGTAGTTACTACTCTCACACATCGCTAAATAAATGAAACACATATACCCGCCATAGCCTTTTTCTGTCTATTTAGATTCTTAAAATACTATTCAAAATGTATTTACATGTTTCATCTTTTAGATTGTTCTATGTTTGATGTTATGAACTACATTACTGGAATTAGCATCTTCCTAAGACCCCCCCCCACACACACACACATTTGTTGCCCACAGAACAGCGTCAATTCGTCGGGTCATGGACTCTACAAGGTATCAAAAGCGTTCCACAGGGATGCTGGCCCATGTTGACACCAATGCATCCCACAGTTGTGTCAAGTTGGCTGGTTGGCCCGCTCTTGATACACACAGGAAACTGTTGAGCATGAAAAACCCAGCAGTGTTGCAGTTCTTGACACAAACCGGTGCGCCTGACACCTATTGCCATACCCCGTTCAAAGGCACTTCCATATTTTGTCTCCCCATTTACATTCTGAAGGGTATATCCTCTTATAGTTTTATGGCCAATTTGTTTTTACAAAGCATTTTTCATTTTTCTTCTGTTTATGATATTTTTTATTTTAACAAATGGCCGTAAACATACTGTTTTTGACACACACACACACACACACACACACACACACACACACATACCACACACACACACACACACACACACACACACACACACACACACACACACACACACACACACACACACACACACACACACACACACACACACATACCACACACACACACACACACGCACGCAGTGGCTGAAAGGGTCAGTTGTGTGGAGACCCCAGTGGCATGCTTCTTACCCAGTAAATGCAGCTGGAAAGATAATTCCTCAGTGGAGGGAGACCTCTTAATACAGTGCCGAAGGCAGGGGCAGTGGAAATTGCAGTGCTGAGGGTTAGTGAGATAGCCCCTCCGATCTTGATTATGTCTCCTACCCTATCCCATATGTCCACTGGCTAGAGGCAGAGAGAGAGAGGGCTAGACCCTGCCCCCTTGTCCCCCTCTTCCCCTCGGCCGGCCTTCAGTCCCCTGCCAGTTACATTACAGAGAACTGCCATTACAAACACACTCATCTGTGCTAAATCTGTTTATTTCTCCCCCCCTCCCTATTTAATTTCTCTCTTTCTCATCTCTCTCCCCCCCTCTTTCTTTCTCTCTCTCTCTCTTCTCTCTCATCTCTCTCCTCTCTCTCTTTCTTCTCTCTCCTCTCTCTTTTTCATCTCTCTCCTCTCTCTCTCTCTCTCTCTCTCTCTCTCTCTCTCTTTCTCATCTCCCCCCCCTCTTTCTTTCTCCTCTCTCTCCTCTCTCTTTCTCCTCTCTTCTCTCTCTTTCTCCTCTCTCTCCTCTCTTTCTCCTCTCTCTCTTCTCTCTTTCTCCTCTCTCTCCTCTCTCTTTCTCCTCTCTCTTCTCTCTTTCTCATCTCTCCTCTCTCTTTATCATCTCTCTCCTATCTTTCTTTCTCATTACTCTCTCTCCTCTCTGTCTCCTCTTTCATCTCTTTCCCTCTTTCTCCTATCTCTCTCTCTTTCTCATCTCTCTTTCTCTCAGTGATCTGCTGAATATTGTCCCATAAGCCTTTCAAATGTGTCCCGTGCCTAGGTAATCATCCCACTGACTCGCTGCTTAGATTATAACAGCCCTGCCTGCCTGGTGATGTGGAGACGTTTCCCCAAAGTCGCTGACTGAGGCGTGCCTGCCGGGAGTACAGTATGTCTACATTCACAGCAAATTATCCCCTTTTGATATTTACATGCTTCAGCGAGGAAACTCGCCGTGACCGTGTGATAAGGAGAGGCTTGGCCCAGTCGCCGCCAGACAAAGCAACCTTGATAGATGTCCAGGCTGGTATGTGGAAGGGAGGAAATGTATCAGGTAATTTGTGCCAGCAGTGCTGGGAACAGACAGCTCCTTCTGATGGAGTTGACCTTTCCTTCAGAAAAACTCTAGCTTGTTTGCAGCTCATATTAATCCCCTCTTGACCTCCAGTAATAGGTTGAATTGGAAGCTCATTTAAAAATGTTGTTCCTATTTTCACTTAATAACAGAGTTTGCATATAGAGAACCTACCCCCAACTGCTCCACGTTGAACTCTCATAAATAGTGTTGATAGTGCATTATTGGCCGAGATGGGATGGGGGGAAACAACCCAAGAAGCTATTTGCAAAGAACAGGACGGCGAGGCTTTTGATGTCATTGTGCTAAGACCATTACATTTGATTGGGGGTCCGGGGGGGACGGATTCTGCTGAACGCTGTGCTTTGTAAATGAGAGGACAAAGTGTCACCGGGGCCTCATGAATATGAAATAGCCGGCCCGCCTCTATTCGGATATCAGAAACACAGATGAATCTTGTCAGAGGCTAACCGAGTGTGGCATTTTTTTGTTATTATAATTTTTTTGAAGAGAAAGGAATGAGTTATCAACTGATGATGAGGGTTATTATCTGTGCAAAGTGGATGGGATTTGACCAGGTTGTTTCCTGTTTCCTTCAACTGAAGAAACATTCAGAACCCTAATACTTTTTCTCGTTTAGCTTATTCTATGAACACATAACTTCCTTTTTGAGTATTTTTCTTGTAAAATTGCTGAAATCTTTGCTTATACAGTTATATGAGAATCTTACAGACTAAACATCTCAGAGCATCTTTATTTTACAACCACCAGTGTGTTTTCCAAAAAGTATTTTGAAGGAATAGTGACACAGATGTACAAATATTTCCTCCCATCAGATCGTGCCTCTCATCTCCTGGCCTGGCCTCTACTGTATTTAGCTCCTCTATTGACTTTCCCTTCAGGGTGCACTGCTGTGTTCAGAGATTACTGACATCCCTGCACCCTCCCTACCGCTCCCTAGTTTCTCCCGGCCTATTCACTGACACCTAGCACACTGTATGACTGGAAGAAGTCAGAAGGAAATGTAGCTACACTGTTCAACGGTTAGGGATAGATGGTATATAGCTACGGATGGAAGTGACACATAAATTGTTAAAATGTAAGAATTTGAACTAACCCTAACCACTGTCCTAACCTTAACCTACTTTCCTAACCTAACCTGCTACATTAATTATCCTAACCTGCTGAATAAGTTATTCCAACTTGCTGATTTCTGTTCATAGCTGTATACCACATAGTAATCACCTTTTCAATTGCCTTCAACCAAAACCAGTATTGAAAAAAAGAGACAAAACACATGGAAATCAGACCTATCCTCTGATGTCAGGTGGGTTGTTCTGTCTCTGCTTTTGTGTTCATTTAGACTTGTTACATGGCAACAAGGACTAGGTCTGTGACTTTGATGTTGACAGGCAAAAAACTCTACACTGAAAAAGATTAATCCTCCGCTCTTAAGATTCCTTGGGGAACTCTTGCCGGATAAAGAACCTTTGAGTTAAATTGGGGGTTCTTGACGTGTCATCTACGGTTCTTCCGAATTATAAATGTTTCTTGAAATGTATTGAAGCCTGCAGATGTCTCTTTCATAGCACATGGCAAATTGGCCAGTGTAACATTTCTAGTGTTGATTCAGGAGTTCAATTAACACTCAGTGGTGTAAAAGAACACCAGTGTTGGTGTTAATAACCAGAGTTGAACCAAAACCAAGCTATCATCATATTTCCCAGCATGCTCTTGTCGTGGAAATTCTTACACAGGGACACTCTAAGTCCAATTGTTTATTGTCAGCACGCTGGAGAGGTTCCATAATATTGATGCACCATAGTGAATGTCTGTCAGGAGCTCTAACGGGGCAGTCCCATTAGTTCTCTTATACAGTAGACTTACACAGAAAGTAATATTTGCATGATTTAGCTTATTCATTATTCAAAATAATTTTCATTAACGTTTGCTTAATTCAAGTGACCGACCAATACTGGGTTATGCATGTGACCGACTAATACCTCACAAGGCTTCTTCTCTCTAAGCTGAGACCTTGAAACGAAAATATATTTTGTTCTCAAAACAAGGATCTGGGTGTAATGCCAGATTGCAGATACTGATAGTGAGGATTTGCTCAGTCAGTCACTTGCATGAAGATAGAAAACGGTTATTAGAAAAGTACACACAGAGCACAGAGATTGGTAAATAGAAAAGCACCAACATAAAACTTTCCATCACACTCTTTTGCAGATTGATTTTTAGAATTGTTTGTTTAAATATCCATTTTTGGATGTACTGTACATTGATTGATTAATATAATCTTATGCTACTCAAATATACATACTATACACTTTTCTAAACAAATCCAATCTGTTACTTAGACTTATTGCATCCGTTAATGAAATGGTTGTTCCAGTTTAGATGCTTTAGCTAATCCCATTTTACTTATCCCAACCCGGGCGAACATTCTGAATGCAGGTTGCAGGTGAATAAATATTCAAAATAATGGATATCCCCACTCTGACTGGATTCCAATAGGAATTACACGTCACTTTCCAAGCCAGCATAACATAATGTGACTTGCAGGCCTGATGTGGCCTGTAAACTAGGAGTTTCAGGCCATTTTATTAGGGTAAAACTAGGAGCTTAAAATAAGGCCTTATGAAATATACACATTTACTTAGGATCTCACCTGAAGGCCATGGGACTGAAATGAATGCGAAAACAATGTCTCTGTCACTAGCAAACACAGTCATGGGTGGTACTGGTAACTCTAAAATTCAATCAAAAGGCACCCTGGGAAATATGCTAATAGATATTTGCATAAAGTAAGGTGTTGAGTGTGTGTGTGGTTCTTCAAAGAACCATCCCATTTAAGGTTCTTCCGAGAACCTAAAATGGTTCCTCTGGTTTATGGCATCGCTAAGAAGAACATTATTTGGTTCCAATTAGAACCTTTATTTTTAAGAGTGTAATTGCAAAGTTTGCAAAAGTATGAATTGATCGGTTTCGGTTGTGTCAGTAGTGGAGACCTACTTTCCCCCAGATTATGTAATATACTTGTAGTTCATCTATTTCTATTTTGTTGTGTTTGTTTATAACATGGCATAATGAATGTATTAATTTCATATTCATTTTACAAGTAGATTAAGTGGCTTCAACATTTCAATATTCATCACAGTCTGTCTGTCTTGCTCGCCTCCCCATCTCCCACTCTAACAAAAGTCCATCTGAAATGTGCTGTGAAAGTTTGCCCGTCCTTCTTGGGAGCTGAGCCATGCTCTGTCCTGTTGCGTTTTGCCAATTAAAGCGGGTTCCCACTGTTTGAGCAGCGGGTTAGTGGCTCCTGGCACTGCAGCCCCTGCCAGGCCGCACCGTGACTTCCGACCCCACACAGATGGGCCCGCCAGTAAATACTCTTGCACATGGCTTGACGCCGCCCCTGTCCGAGTGGCAGAGTGGACACTGAGGTCGGCCTGCCGGCCACCACTGGTCCTGGGGGTGGGTGGCGCTGACAGGGCCAAAATGCTGGGGGAGCGGGGGGTTCTTTCCGGGGAGCCCCTGGCCAGCGCCCCTCTCGCAGCAGGAAGAGCTGCCGCCTGGTCTCCTGAATATTCATGGCCGCCTGGCTATTGTGACAGGGCAACTCTATGGAAGATGTAGGGAGAGAGAGAGAGGGAGAGGACAAATCAGGTGCCAATTTACTCCCAGACACTCACGCTTACACACACACAAACTGTCATACCAAACACAAAGACTGTATCTTAGTTTTTCTGTAATCCATGTCCAGTTTTTAATGTGTTTAACCACTATTGCATCTCAGTTAAAATTTTAGGTGTAGAGATTGAATTACTAAATAATAGACAGTGTGACATTGATAAGATATTGATACAGTATGTCCTGGATGTATGTTGTGTTTTAGATATACCGGTGATCCCAGACCTTGACGAAGTACAAGAGGAAGACCTTAACATGCAAGTTGCTGCTCCTCCAAGGTACTGTAAAAACATGTCACGCTCCACTCTAGTTGACTCCAGTCACTCTGGTAGATTCATGGCATCCCATCACTCAATTTTCATGATTGATGAAGTACATCCTTTTGGTCAGTCTTGCACTTAAGTGAGTACAGACACACCTGCACACCGTCTCACATACTGTCTCTGACTGCATAACTCTGTTATAAGTAACCAGATAGCTGTTCAGATGTTCATATATTACCAGATTCGCCATACCTCTGGCTGGTTGCTGACCCATCTTCAGAACCATGTACAGTACCTGGCCTACATCTTAACATCAAGGAGAGCAAAAGATAAGAATACACTGGTCTTAGATGGTGACTTTGACTGTTACTTTGCCTCCTCTCATCATGGTATTGAAGGCGTCTTGGCATATTGGACCTTTATGCAGAAATAACAGTTGAGATGTGATTTATGCACGGCGGTTAGTGGGACCCTTACTAACGGGGCCCTTTGATTTACAGGGCAGTGAGAGACACGCCGACATGTGTCCGCTATGTAGCGCGGCTATGACAGCGGCGGAGGTTATTAGGCTGGGACCTGCTCTCTGTACGAGATAATATCCACATTGAACTCATTGCGGGGGCAATGTAGCGTGTAATGTGCAGTAAGTAGGACTGGCATGCACTGCTAGGCCCTCGCCACTTTCAGAGCCCCCCTCTTAATTCCAACTACAGATAAGCAGCTGCGTTTCAATTTGAGGCAGTTACCACTTGGCGCTCATCTCTCTGTTCTTTAATGAACTCTCCATGCCCTGTGTGCACTACCTCAAACTTCTGAGAAGATATCTGTCTCACAGAGTGATACTTGCAAGTTGTACTGTACTATGATACAGCTTCTAGATTAGTCTGGTAATATCTTGCAGGTAGTGTAGGGAATACTTTACTGTATTTCAATAGACATGCACTAATCAGGCTAGTGAGGAAAAGGATGCCAACAAGTACATGTTTGGTATAGCAGCTACCAGTGGTGGTTGGTGCTGTTTAAGATGAGGGAGGATGATTGTTTTTTTTTGAATGAGCATGGCCTTATTTATATTACTGCATATTGGATGACTGTCATTCACATTCCATTCACCCAGCTCAGTGTAACATCAATAGGTTTAGGCTACTACATGATACTCAAACTTTCCCTAAACCCATCATGAGGTTGCTACAACCTAGCCTATGAATGAAGGTTTACAATGTAGGTTCACAGGTTGAGAGAAATTTGCTTAATCAAGGTGACAGACATTGACACATTCAATACCACCGTGCACAATCTTGCCTGCATCTAGCTGATCTAGAGTGTAATCTTTAGTCCAATAGTTGCAAACAAGAATTTATATTGGACAAATTCAGGTATACACTGCAGTCCTAGCTAGCTGTATTATGCTTTATGCTTTCAGTACTAGATTATTTCTCTGATCGTTTGATTGGATGGACAAAATGTCAGTACATGCTGCAAAAGCTCTGATAGGCTGGAGGACACCCTCCGGAAGTTGTCATAATTACTGTGTAAGTTTATTTAAGGGGGTGAGGATCATGAGCCTCCTAGGTTTTGTATTGAAGTCAATGTACCCAGTGGAGGACAGAAACTAGCTGTCCTCCAGCTGCATTAAGGTGCTTACCCTACACAGTGCTATTGAGGCTAGTGTAGACCTTCATTGCAAAACTGTGTTTTAATCAATTATTTGGTGATGTGAATATATTTTATATTGTTTTATCAAAAAGGATAACTTTTCTTTGTGTTTCACTTTTTATTTTTTATTAAATTCACTGAGGAGGATGGTCCTCCCCTTCCTCCTCTGAGGAGCCTCCACTGGTAGCTACATTTATGATGGGATTTTTGTTTACATAGTGTTTGTCCTTCTCCCCAGCATCCAGGTGAACCGGGTAATGACATACAGAGATCTGGACAATGACCTCATGAAGTACTCTGTCTTCCAGACCCTGGTAAGACATCTCATATGGGGCCACACACACACAGCCAGGTTTCAACGGCTATTTATTTGTACTCTATATTAGATTACCCAGCCCTCTCTCTTCCTCCAGGAGGTCCTTTTAGGATGCATCCAATATAAATGACCTCTGTCTGTAGAGTGTGTTTCTGCAAGCTGGTGTTCTCATAAGGTCTATGCCTCTACCTAGGACGGTGAGATTGACTTGAAGCTCCTCACCAAGGTTTTAGCTCCAGAGCAGGAGGTGAGGGAGGTGAGTGAGTTTTTTGTAAATATAGCCGCTGTTCCCTGTGAGGGGGTGTCCAGATGTTGCTGAAGCACCAGGGGAGGTCGCCTCCCAGTCTCCCAGGTAATCAAGATTTATGATGTGTGCATTAACAAGCTCCATTCTCTTTTTCTCACCTTCCCTTGCCTCTCTCTTGCTCTCCTTCTCCCCCTCTGGTCTCTTCCTCTCTCTCTGTTTCTTATTCCCCTCTTTTCTCTCACACTCTTTATTAAACTATATATTTTCTTCCCCCCATTTTTTGTCTTTCTTTTCCCATATTCTCTCTCTCTCTCTCTCTCTCTCTCTCTCTCTCTCTCTCTCTCTCTCTCTCTCACTCTGTCTCTCTTTCTCTCTCTCTCTCTTTCGCTCTCTCTCAGGAGGACGTGGGTTGGGACTGGGATCATCTGTTTACAGAGGTGTCCTCAGAGCTGCTGACGGAATGGGATCAAGGAGAGAAGGAGGAGCAGGTCCCGCTGTCTGTGTTATGAGGACAAGCCTCCCCAAGTTGGGATAAAGTGGACCAGAATGTCTCCTCTGGGACCTGGGTGGGTGCATATCAATGCTCCGTCGAAACATAGGGACCATCAAATATACGTAGCTTGCCTCATATTGTTGCTCATATTCCAAATGTCTATTTCCAAGTGCAAAATTTATTTTTTTCCTAATAAATTTTAACAAAACACATTTTTTATTTGTTGTGAAATGAATTATTATTTTTTTATGGTAGGTTCCGAATGAATTATTCCTCTAAAACACAGAAGTTTAGTAACACGTATATGGTATTACTCTACCTATATGACAAACTCACCTTTACTTTAGAAAGCCTTCTAAATGATCTGATACAGATCAACATGCCCCTGTGTCTTCCGCCTGCACTATCAACCCCCCTCCAACCTTAGTCCCATACAAGTCCAAGGTTGATAATCAGCTAAGCTGAAATCCATTTAATTGTCTTCAAATTAACATGGTTCATTAAAGCCCACAACCTTATTGTTATTGACTGTGCCATTGACTTTATCTTCCAGCTCTTCGACAAGAGCAGCCCCTTCTTCACTATTATCTCAAATGAATTGAACACACTTCCCATTGACACCTGGGGGATTAGCATACATTATGTAAGGAAGACATCTTCCTCCTTAGCAGAAGGCTGGAGGGGTCCAGGTGTATGCTCTCTCCAAACTTACAGAACAACCATGCATCAAACCTAAACCACAGGGCCTTAGGAGAAGCAATAATACACAGGCCACCTGTGTCTGGTCTGGAGCGTGAAGTCACAAGATCTGCTGGTTGGCTATTGCGTAGCAACGTAGTGGTGCCAAAAGCCTTGGTCTGTCCTAGAAAGCCTATAAAAATTAAGATCGCCAGAACAGTCAAACAAAAATAATTTAGACAGCCGTTTTGGGCTCTACAATTAGTTTAAAAGTATCAAGTTTGATCCCCACAGTGAATTCTTTTTAAGTTTGATAAAAATTGAGTTATTTAATTAATTAGTGATCCATTCTGACTACTACATTTGTCTTCACACAGGACCACGTGCTGACTGACACAGGCCAATCACGGCCCGGCAGTCAACGAGGAGGCTCGCGCTCCGAGGCCATAGACATTGGCCATATCAAAACCATATTATAAACTGGGTGGTTTGAGCCCTGAATGCTGATTGGCTGAAAGCTGGGGTATATCAGACCGTATACCACAGGTACATTTATTTTTACTCTTCTAATTACGTTGGTAACTAGTTTATAATAGCAATAAGGCACTTTGGGGGTTTGTGGTATATGGCCAATATAACACGGCTAAGGACTGTATCCAAGCACTTGTGTTTAAGAACAGCCCTTAGCCATGGTATATTGGCCATGTACCACACCCCTTCGGGCATTATTGCTTAAATGTATCATGGGTAAATTGTGACTGACAGACTGATCTACTAATATTAATGAGTGCATTCTGATCCAACCGTAAATTCATACCCTACCGGTCAAAATTTTCAGAATACCAACTCATTGAAGGGTTTTTCTTTATTTGTACTATTTTCTACATTGTAGAATAAAAGTGAAGACATCAACACTATGAAATAACACATGGAATCATGTAGTAACCAAAAAAGTGTTAAACAAATCAAAATATATTTCATATTTGAGATTCTTCAAAGTAGCCACCCTTTGCCTTGATGACAGCTTTGCACATCCTCTTTCCATTAATCATCCTTGAGATGTTTCTACAACTTGATTGGAGTCCACCTGTTGTAAATTAAATTGATTGGACATGATTTGGAAAGGCACACACCTGTCTATATAAGTTCCCACAGTTGACAGTGCATGTCAGAGCAAAAACCAAGCCATGAAGTCGAAGGAATTGTCCATAGAGCTCAGAGACAGGATTGTGTCGAGGCACAGAACTTGGGAATGGTACCAAAACATTTCTGCAGCATTGAAGGTCCCCAAGAACACAGTGGCCGCCATCATTTTTCTTAAATGGACGAAGTTCGGAACCACAAAGACTCTTCCGAGAGCTGTCTGCCCGACCAAACTGAGCAATCTGGGGAGAAGGGCCTTGGTCAGGGAGGTGACCAAAAACCTGACGGTCACTCTGACAGAGCTCCAGAGTTCCTCTGTGGAGATGGGAGAACCTTCCGTAAGGACAACCATCTCTGCAGCACTCCACCAATTAGGCCTTTATGGCAGAGAAGCCAGACGAAAGCTACTCCCCAGTAAAAGGCACATGACAGCCTGCTTGGAGTTTGCCGAAAGGCTAATGGACTTTCAGACCATGAGCAACAAGATTTTCTGGTCTGATGAAACAAAGATTGAACTCTTTCACCTGAGTGCCAAGCGTTGCGTCTGGAGGAAACCTGGCACCATCCCTATGGGGAAGCATGGTGGTGGCGGCATCATGCTGTTAGGATGTTTTTCAGCGGCAGGGACTGGGAGACTAGTCAGGATTAAGGGAATGATGAACGGAGCAAAGTACAAAGAGATCCTTGATGAAAACCTCACCTGCCAACAGGACATCGACCCGAAGCACACAGCCAAGACAACGGAGGAGTGGCTTCTGGACAAGTCTCCTTGAGTGGTCCAGTCAGAGCCCGGACTAGAACACGATCAAACATCTCTGGAGAGACCTGAAAATAGCTGTGCAGCGACCCTCCCCATCCAACCTGACAGAGCTTGAGAGGATCTGCTGAGAAGAATGGAAGAAACTCCCCAAATACAAGTGTGCCAAGCTTGTAGCGTCATACCCAAAACAACTTGAAGCTGTAATCGCTGCCAAAGATGCTTCAACAAAGTACTAGATATAGGGTCTGAATAGTTATGTAAATGTCATATTTGTCATTATGGGGTATTGTGTGTAGATTGATGAGGGGAAATACAATGTAATCCATTTTAGAATAAGGCAGGGAACGTAAGAAAATGTGGGAAAAGTCAAGGGGTATGAATACTTTTCGAATGCACTGTACATGCCTATCGGCCTGCGCATTGGTCTGGTGTAAAATAATACTGATTGTTAGTAGCTAAGAAGTTCTCATGGTGCATGTCCTCTGCCATTAATATATCAGAAATCATTTATACCTTAGAAAGTCATAGTTTGCACACACATGTTTAGTATGTGTCAGTGTGTGTTTATGCCTTGCCAGAGAAATGTGTCTTCACTCAGAGTAGTCTGGTTCATGTGTGTGAATAAAGACGCCGGCCTCCGAAGCCACACTGGCTATTGGGGAAACAGGTTTAACATTTACAGACTGTGATTAGGTGTATTTCTACCTGAAGCGGAGAGCGGTCTCATGACACTTGTGGATACACACCAAAGGCCTGGAGGACACACAATCTTTACAGCTCAATTATCTCCAGTCACACATAGATAACCATTCAGCCAGTTACTTGGTAGTCCTCAAATCAGTCCTCAAATCAGTCTTCAAATCAGTCTTCAAATCAGTCTTCATGGGTATTACAGAAACGGAAAGTACCAAAGTTAATGCCCAGAGTTCAGAATTACTGTAACGAGAGGTCTCCCTCTCTTCCATCTCTCTCTTTCCCTCACACTCTCTCTCTCCAACATTCACACACAGTACAGTCTCTCCACAATTGGCTTATTTAGCCAGCCTTAATGAATTCTGCCCATATGCCCTGAGCAGCTGCCGTGTTGCCCCTTCCTCCCACCCCCGCAGAGCTGCGAAGTGCCCATCCATGTAGAGACAACCTCTAGCTGTCTCTCTGGAGATGGCCGCGCCTGCCACTCCTCTGCTGGCGCCAGGCTGCTGGCGTTTGAGGTGGACGGCTCGCGGGCGGAGGACCCAGATTAGGCCGCAGTGATCACGGGTTGTGGCCTGTCTCAGACGATTGGCCAGAACACCAGTGGATCATAGTGGGGATTAGAGAGGGAGAGGAGATGCTGTTTGGCATGTGCCTGCATCCAGCTCCTCAAAGTGACCTCTCTCTGTCCCTCATACTCTCCTCTTTCCGCTCTCTTGCTCCCCCTCCCTCTCTCTTTCGCTCCATCTCTCTTCCTCTCTCTTATATCCCGATGCTGCAGCAAGGCTCAGAATGACCTCTCGGTAGCTGGGCGCACAGAATTTAATCACGTCAAACCATCTGTAACACATACGTTATTTGTACGAAGAGAGACGGCCCTTGCTCCTAGAGCTCCTCGCAGTGTAGATGTATTTGGCTCCAGAAGAACACAGTGTCACGGAGAGGTGAGCAGAGAATTATTTGTGTGCCTCTGATCAAATGTAGGGAGCTATTTAGAGGATAAGGTCTCATTTTGTTTGAGGTCATCATTTTTTGGGGGAGGGATGGGGATTTTTTTATCAAGGTATTATTTTAGTGGGATCCTCTGACCAGTATTTAATGTGGAATATGATATCCTTATTGCAGCTCAATGGAATAAAGAACTCTTAGGTTGAACTCTTATAATTTGTCAGGGTCTCATATAAAATGTTGTAGCTCTTTCATCAGAAGTTACATCAGTTTTTATCTAAAAGTTATGTTCTCATCCGGTATTTATTTAGTAGAAGTTGTTTCTCATGTGAATCTACACTGGTTATTTTTTATGGAAGTTTTCTTATATATTAAGTCCAAATGTAAAACCTTGAGAGGACGGCAAGTTTACTGGGTCCTTTATCTGGGTTTTAAAATTACTCCCTGTGTGGAAATGACTCCCTGTGTGGAATTGACTCCCTGTGTGGAAACCACTCCTTGTGTGGAAATGACTCTCTGTATGGAAATGACTCCCTGTGTAGAAATGACTCCCTGTGTGGAAATGACTCCCTGTGTGGAAATGACTCCCTGTGTGGAAATGACTCTCTGTGTAGAAATGACTCCCTGTGTGGAAATGTCTCCCTGTGTGGAAATTACTCTGTGTGGAAATTACTCCCTGTGTGGAAATGACTTTTCACTTTCTGGCAAAGAAAACAAACAGGGGAAGTAAAACAGTTTTAATAAAAATGGACCAAGGCCTCCTAAAAACATGTTTTTTTTCCTACTTGGGGATGACAGGTTTGTCTTAATGTATTTTGATACAGGGCGCTAATTGGAAGAAGAAATAGAGATAATATGCTTCCAACTACCCCTAATATGCTGTGGTGTTGACAGAAGTTTATACATTTTATCTAGTCTCATTATCTGCCTTCCATATGGCCCAAAAGCAATATGCTGATGTGTAATTAAAGTGTTACGAAAATGAGGAGATGTGAAGATAGCCAGAGCCTTCAGCCGGGGCCCCTCACACACAGAGTGACGGGTGAGGACAGACACGCCAATGCTCACGGGATATTAGGAACTGACCTGCTCGTTCCACCAGGGGCCACGTGTCTGGCCTGTCACAGGCCCTCAGTCAGTCACTGGCCTGGTCAGGGGTTTACAGGCTGAGTCAGGTGCTTTAAGCCAAGCCTGGATATCCAGCTTCTCTGATGAGTGATCTGGTTTGATTATTCCAGAGATGCAGTAATAAATCATCAGACCCTGAGTTTGTTAATTATTAAGCTTTGTAGGCTATATGTAGGATGAAACATTAGCAATGTTTTAACTCTAGGGCAAATGTCAACTGCACTACATACATAGGCAACCTGAATGTAGATTTTATATTGTGGAAATAAATGCAAATGCAACCATATTCAAATAGTTTCAGTGCACTTTGAAAATGACTTGAAAAAGTAGAGCTGTTTAGCCCCTGTATTGATTTGCCACAAAGACTTGATGATATTTCAAGTTTGAAAGAGAAATCCCCGTCATAGAACTGAGGCAGGCAGATCAATATCATTCTTTGATCAAAAGGGGATTTGCCTTTGAAAGTAATAGATTAAACAGATGTTTTATTTTCCATTAAATATGCTGCACCTTTATACTGCGGAACTACAGGGGGCTTTGAGGGGAAGGGCTCTCCTGACCACATTAAAGGCAAAGCTTTAAATTTAGGAGTCCAAAGTTGTGTGAGTTGGGAAAGGGTTTTCAGTTTCCACCGTGCTGTTTTCTTTCTCTCCTTTTTTGTTAATATTCTCTTGCTCTTAGTACTTTTTTTAGTTTACCCCAGGTGGGTTTGGACATGAAATGACTAGGACAGCGGCAGCTTGGAATGCCCCTGGGCATCTTACGGGTGTCAGGTTGTCAAAGGGCTCGGTAGTCGGGGGGGGGGGGGGGGGGGGGGGGGGGGGTGTTCATGGGAGGTTTTTTCAAGTACAAACCGACCAAGAAAAAAGCGTATGTTCTTTTTGTAACGCAGAGATTGGCTGAATTCATTATTATTATTTTCCTCTTTTTCCTCATATTTTTTTTTATAGGTTGGGGGGGACATGAAATACAGTCAGGGTCCACATTTGTCATGTATTTTATTATTTAGTCTTTTCTCCTCTCAGTCCAGGACGCGAGGCCCTTCATTTTTCACATGAGTGGTTTTCTTATCTTTGTGGGCCCTCTCCACTGGCCTACGAGTGACTCAAAGGCAATAAAACACAAAACATTCTGTAAAACACGGGCGACTCACGCTGTAGAGGCCCTGCAATGCCTCTCTGGGAAATTATGATAATAACTCAACGGCAGTCGGAGTGGCCAGGGCGCTGGGGAGGCCGGGGGGCAGGGGATAGGGTTCACTGAGGCCTTGTGGACAGGGACAGTTCAAGGTGAGGGACTCGGCTGCACGGTGCGGTGGCACCCCCTATAAACCCTCTCCATCACGGAGAACGCTGGCTGCAGACGTGTGAACCTGTAGCACAACCTGTTTGTCTTGAAGCCGCTGGTGATAAAGAAGGGGCTGATGGGAAGGAGAGTGGTAGTGTGGGCCAGGCCCCATGGCAGTGGTGAGGTCAGGTGGAGAGCTTTTCATCTCCAGCAGTAAAAAAAACATCTGAGTCAACAGACTGAAACAATTTGCCCTCAAATGGGCAAAAACATCTACTTTGGTTGTTGTACTTTTGATCTTGGTACTTCATATTATTCACCATACCTCATGCTTCATGTGTTATATCCAATTCAGTCCACAGTCAGAGTCAGTCTTAGTCACCTGTCACTAACCTCTATTTGTTAGTGAAGGATAAAAAGTGGTTTGTCAGAATATCTGGATCTACAGAGATGTGAAACTGCTGTGCTATGGACTGTAGTGTAGTGGACATGTCTTTGGTTAGTGAGGGGGAGGATGTGGTTGTGTTACCTCAGCACAGACGGTGTCTAAGTGAAGAGGAGTGAGGACAGGAAGAGAGAGTGCAAAGTGTGCGCTCCACCACTGAGGTGCTGACAGGGGGGAGAGAGAGGAGCTGAGATCACACCTGCTGCAGCACAGCATCTCCCCAGCAGGGCTCCACTGGAGGCCCAGGCTTCTTCTGCCATCTGTGACGGAGGTTAGTTAGGCCAGTCCCAGCCCCAGCCTCCTTGCCTGCCTGTGGAAGAGAGAGAGGAGAGCTGGAGACTCCATCTGCTGAGTGCCTGTGGTGGTCTCATAGGCTTGCCGGGGGGAGGGGGGCACCAGGTCTCGGTGGTTCATCCGTGGGGGTCTCACAGTGGCAGACCACACCACGCTGTACCCCACGTCACACGCCAGCTGGCCAGGACGTTTACTTGTACCTTGTATACAGAGACTAATGACCACCACACACCCATAGACATCCTCAGTCCCCACACAGCACCAAGTAAAGGATGAAGGAGGAGAGGATAGTGGTGGGTGGGAGAGAGAGTCTGGGGGGAATTCTTTAGTTCAAAGTTAAGAGAGACAAACATGCCTAAAAGCAGAGTTGGGTAGGTTACTTTCTAAATGTAATCCATTAGTTACCTGTCCAAAATTGTAATCAGTAACATAACTGACAGTAACATAAAGGATCCATCAGATGCATTTGGTGTGTCATCATAGTGTTCTCTTACTTGTGGTTAGACTTGCTCAGGTGGAACAAACTTAAACGTGCACCTTTTTTCTATGCTGAACTGAATATCATTGAGACAACAGTACGGTGTCATAATGTATTTTTTCGCAAACATCCTTTCTGAATTTACAAGTAAACCAAAAAGTAATCATCTAGTTTTTCAAAAGTATCTGTAATCTGATTACGATATTTTAGCTGGTAATGTAACTGACTACAGTTAGATTTTCTGTAATCGGATTACATGTAACTGCTTAAGTGTAATCAGTTACTCCCCAACCCTGTATAAGAGTCAAATGGTTACAGTAAAGAAAGTCTCCTATGATGAGGACTGTGCTCTGCTGTATGATTTGGACACAGTGAAAAGCATCGTGTTAAGGTATACGAGGGACATCTGAACATGCACAGCCACCCAGCAACTCCTTGTCGAGGGCTACTGTACTGTCAGTCGCTGTACGTACAATCCAGAGGTTACTCCACAGACCCCTCTGAGAGCCCACTGGGCATGCTCAAATCCACAGTACTGGCAGAAGCCATATGAGCCCAATAACCAGGCTCAGAATGACAGTGGGAGACCACTGAGTCCACTTTGTAGGCTAGGGGTTCTGAGTCCACCACATCACAGAGTGAGGCGGTTCCCTGTAAGTCCATCACTTCATAGACCTCCTGCCTGCTCCTCATGCCCCTGGAGCTCCACCCAGTAGACCCCACAGAGCCTATGAAGTGCAGTGATTAATTTCTGTTCCATGTTCATAGTAGTTCATCTTGAGGCCTGTACAGAACACAACTCTCTGTGAACATAGCACATGATCACTGTGTGGAAACACCTGTGTGAAAGCCATATTGTTTTCCTTGGCACCGAACATCTTTCCACTATGATAAAGCTACTTCATCACAGTCCACTTAATTAATTAGGCTGTTATACCCTGAGATATGAGGCTCACATACAGATTTCTGCTGGGAGTTTGTGGAATGTTGTAGGAATGAATGGACAGTTTCAAGGGTCCTCTTGTATCCCATCCGTCCTCTTCATTCGAGATCTTGTTGTCTAAGTCAGCTGCTAGTGTTGTCTGTCTACCAAGCTTCCATTTCTCAGGATGTCTGTTCTTTCAATCAAATGACTAATATTTCTAGCATCCAGCACTAGATCATTTCATATGCCTTGCTATCTCATTTGACGTCTACTGTCCACAACAACACATGCATTTATATACAGTATACAACAATATATATCAACAAATATATACAAGCAGGAGAGGAATGATGTGACATTCAGCGTTATTCCCTTGTGCCATGCAGAAAGAGCTAACAGGTCGTGCGGTGACACTGAGCGATTGGCAGCCCCCGCTTGTCCACTGGAGTGACTTAGCTTCATCTACAAACTCGCAATAAATATCTGGCCGTCATTTATTTTAATTCATTCCTTTCTTGTCCAGACGGAATGGATTCTTAACCTTGTAGGACAAGGACACCCGCATGCTGCATGCCTTCGCCGCTAAATGATTCTTCATTCTTCTGGGTAATAAAAAAAGGAGTCCTGCAGTGTAGCTCAAACTGTCAGCTCCAATGAAAAGCTTGCCTGAAAATGTTGTCACTGAACCCCTGGACAAGGAAAAAGGGGGGGGGGGGTTAGAGTGAGTGAGTGAGAGAGAGAGAGAGAGAGAGAGAAAGAGAGGGGGAGAGAGGGGAGAAAAGAGAGAGAGGGAGAAGAGAGAGAGACCTCCAGAGTGATTTATTTGCCAAATCAGGACACAATGAGTCGATTATGAGTCCTCTAATAAGAGAGAGTGTTTGGGGACCCACTAATTGGGCATGATTGAGTTGCAGTCTGGGAGCCTGTCGAAAAGGGAACCTGGTCGGCGGTTGTCATGCAATCATCAGCTAATCAGAGCTTTGAAATTAAAACTGTGTGTTTGGAGTAGAGGAGGGGATAATGGTAGGGCCAAGCAGGACATCTGGGTGTACTGAGGAGTGTGCAAGTGTGTGTGTGTGTGTGTGTGTGTGTGTGTGTGTGTGTGTGTGTGTGTGTGTGTGTGTGTGTGTGTGTGTGTGTGTGTGTGTGTGTGTGTGTGTGTGTGTGTGTCAATATCCTGTTTACTGTGCATGCTGTGTTTGTTTGCATTGGGTGGGGGAGATGTGTAACCAGGGAGAAGAGACAGGCTCAGTGGTGTGGCCTGTTAGTCCTGGCTGAGGTCTGTGCTGAGGAGGACATTGAAGGACCTGTCAGGTAATTAGGCTATAGGACCATTTACGGCCACAGCCCTCCCTGGAACGTGTGTACAGTATGTCTTTGTTTAAAATGTTGTCCTCTTCTCTAGTCTAGCATGATTTTTATTCAAATATATAGAATGTTAAAATATAGCTTTTTTAAATATAGAGTTTTGGAATTAACAACTTTGAATTGTGTGATAGGCCTTCCTGAGATTCCAACTTATTATAGGCAATATGCTTACACTTTTATACCCCATCCTATCTTTTACAATACTCCTCCAAGTTTGTGGGACATGCAATACTGATATGTCAGTACATAAGCCCCATCAAATTATGTTTTACTCTTATTGACAGGCTGAAATGTATGTTGCAGTTGTTCCACAAACAACAATGTGATTTATAGAGGAAATTATACTTGGTATATGTTCTTGATTTATGTTTTTTATTTTTATTGAATGTTTCCGAAGCTTCTGTGTATGGAAAAGTATTCATTTGTGTAGTAATGTATGAATTAATGTAGAATGTGCAAATAATCCGATTTTTTTGAAGGCATTTTTGATGCGCCTTGAATTTGTATTGATCAGCAGGGGGCAGTGTTTATCTGCAATGCCGAGAGGATCACACTTCGCAGTGTAGCCTACTGTGGTTAACTTCATAAAACGCGAGGGCAGGTTAAATATCCGTATTTGTGGCTTCAGGCGTTGAATGCAGTTTAATTGTTTAGTTGTAACAGTATTTCGTTTTTTGACGTAAATTGTCTGATTAGGACGTAATAAAGTCTAATCACATAATTACAGGTTAGATTGGGGTTTTCTTTGTAAAATGACAGGGTAATCCTGCAACTTTATTTCAAATAATAATTACAGCAGTCTCGATAAGCCTATGGCTCCTATATACTTCATTCATATTTAAATTAATAGGTCTACTGCTATATTATTGTAATAATTATTCCAAAATGTAAGCATAAACTGCACACATGTACTTATGTTCAGTAGCCTTTGTTCAAAATGTCATATTGTGTGATTAGGTATAATATTTCAACAAAAGGAAAAATGTTGACCGTTTAGGCTGAGTGACCAGTTAGGCTACTTTCTTTTTTTTGACGGGTGTTTAATTTGAAAGGTGATATATTTACATGCGAGGAAGTCCATGCATTGACCTTGCCCGTATAGCCAGCCCTGTTTTGTAGTGACAGGTGGATTGTATATGGCCACCAGCTACTGTAGATGACCTGTAAAACTGATGCGATACAGAAAACTAAAGGCCCAGTGAGACCGATTACAATTTTACAATGATTGTTTTATTTAAAAAAATCAAAACAACGGTGTTAGTCTTAGAATCACGTGGAAATTAATCCATGAAAACGTTATATAAAATACAAGTATATAGTCATATGGGGGCTAAACAAATTAAATCAATGTATATATTTTTTTCTTATATTATTGAATTAAAAACAATGTTCCATTTCAAAGATGGTCAAAGGAAGAACGGTGTCTGATCATTTCGCCTCAACCAGTGTTTATTGATGCGTTGTACGGTCATTTGATTACCTTGGGATGCTTTCACATCAAAGTGGATTCTGTAGATCTAATACATTTAATCCAATGAATAAGAACTATTCCATAAATACCAACAACAATCGTCACACTTTTCTGAACAAGGAATAGGGTTAGATGCCTAGATATAAAAACAGAAACAAAATGTCTATCATTCTAGGGCAATATTCAATGTACAATCTAAATCATACATTTCTAAACATAGAAACTAATCATTGAAATGTTCATTTGAGTTCATTTGAATATGTGAGATGATTATCCTTTGAAAATGACCTGTCCAAAATAATTATATTTTGAAAAATGTAGACTTTGTGCATTTGTGTGCATTGTGTGCATTTGTGTGCATTGTGTGCATTTGGAAAAGTGGCATAATGAAGGTTGTCTACAGGACACCAGGTGTGAATCTTTCTTTCAGACTGTTTGAGTGTGAAAATGTGTACATGTTGCATTTCTTTATTTGTTCAAATTGATTATCCAACTGTTTGATCATTTCCAGACACTCTGATACATCTCTCACATCTGCCTGCTTACCAAAAAACAAACATACTGTGTGCGCCAATGTCTTGTCTAAGAGTACATGCGCCTTACATCTTAAGATTGCCTCACTATAACATGTTGAAGTAGGTTTAGGCATCAATGGGATTAATTCCCCAAAAATGTCCTTTGCTCTTCCTCCCATAATTTAATTTGCGGTGTCCACAGGATGAATAGCCAAGCAGGCAGTGATGTGGAACCTGGAGGACGGACCTTGCCGGGCGTCCCTGCGCTACAGCACCACAGTCTTACGTTACCTTGATAATATCACCTCTGCCCACAGCCCACCATACAGGACATAGCCAGGGAATCCAATTATCCTACCTCAAATGTGTGGGAATCTCTTCCCTTTTTTATGGTCTGGCTGGCTCCAACATTCCACTGTAACTGTGAACGCTACAAGGCAGGTTGGAGGGACTACTTTTCTAGCATATATTTTGTAGAGCTGGGGTAGTGTCCATATAACTCCAAAATGTCTGAATTTAGATTGGGAAACTGGGATGTTTTAGCTGCCATAAATTATTCCATGACTATTATATTGTATTGTGATGTCACCTACAACAAATGTCAGGCTTTTCATAACCCAACCAACAAGCTATTACTTTTTTGGCTGATTGGGAAAGACCAAGATAGTGTCAAGGTGAATAATTTTATTTGAGTTAAATGTATACATTAGGGCCTCCTGAGTGGTGCAGCGGTCTAAGGCACTGCATCGCAGTGCTTGAGTCGTTGAAACAGACCCGGGTTCGATCCCAGGCTGTGGCACAGCCGGCTGTGATTTCCTTGTCCCACCGTGCTCTAGCGACTCCTTGTGGCGGGCTGGGGCGCCTGCAAGCCAACTACGATCGCCACCTGGACGGTGTTTCCTCCGACACATTGGTGCAGCTGCCTTCCGGGTTAAGCGAGCAGTGTGTCAAGAAGCAGTGTGGGTTGTGTTTTGGAGGACGCATGCCTCTCCCGAGTCTGTAGGGGAGTTGCAGCGATGGGACAAGACTGTGACTACCAATTGGATATCAGAAAAAAGGGGTACAAGTTTTTTTAGTTTTTTTTATAAATCTATAAGTTGACATCCCTTGCCAATGCTATATTTTCAATGAGTTTTCATGGAAGCAGTGGTTTAGACCTCTATGGTAAATTACAAAATGCTGAATGTCTTGTTTGCCTCAGAGACCCTATAATTAGAGAGAAGGGTGAAGGACACACAAACCCAAACCAGAGTTTAAACTAGCACTCAGTTTTGGCTGGAAGTCAGGCAGGTCTTTTTGACGGCTGAATGGGTGCAGGCCCCCAACCTGCCCGGCCCCCAACTGGGTTTGATTTAATTAAAAGGAAGAGGGCGCATCAATTTCAGCATCGTTGCAGGGAGATGACAGTACACAAATTGAAAGTAAGCAGCTCGGCAGGGCCGGGAGGGGGCCAGTTCATCATTAACATGGAACACAATTCTTTGTGCAATGTAACAAGATTAGAAACATTATCATTCCACCCCCAGACATAAAGTCCCTGTCACAGCCTGGGAGAGAGGAGAGGAGAGATGGGGGATCCCAAGTAGGCACTTGGGACAAGTATTCCGATATATATTTGAATAGGATTTGGGGGAAATCTGCCGAAGAGCTTTTCTTGACTTGTAAACATGGTCTAGTTGAGGAATTGAGACAGTGGCGGTCAGTGCCGTTTATGATGAGGGAAGAAATTTTTTTTCATGATCATGGTCTTAATTATATTAAAGCATGTTGGATGACAGTCATTCATATTCCATTCACCCAGTTCAATGTAACATTGATGGGTTTAGGCTACTAGATGATACTAACATTTTCCCTATACCATCATGAGGTTGCTACAACCTAGCCTATGAATTAAAGTTTACAACATAGGTGCACACAGGTCGAAAGAAAAATGTGAGATGACAGACAGTGACACATTGACAGACAGTGAGTGACACATTCAATACTGGCTTGCACACTATTGCCTGCATCTAGCTTATCTAGGGTGTAATCATTAGTCCAACAGTTGCAAACAAGAGTTTCTATTGGACAATTTCAGGTATTTATTTATCCCTGTCTTGTTTGCTTCCATTTAAGAAACGTTGTTCAACAGAATCGGCATAATGAATACACCCCTGATCACACATAAACACGGTTCAATTTCATAGCAGCCACGTTGTATTCCTTCCCGCCTCTATGCACTCTCCTCTCACCTTTTCCCTTTGTCTGTGGACTTCAATGAACAACACATCAACTGTATGTGTTATTAGGAGCAGGTGAACCCAAGAGCAGACTCAGACGAGGAGACTGGGATAAGGTAACTAAGGTATTTATTGAAAAACGGTTAAGAAGGGTGCAGGCCAGGGAAAGTGTGGGCGGGTTGCAGGGAGCCAGGTGCCGAGGCTGGAGCAAGAGGAGTTGGGGCTGGGTAAGCAGGTCCAGAGAGGAATCCATGGAAGCAGTAGAGTGGGGGGTCCAGAACAGGGTAGCAAGACTGCCAAGACGTGGGACTGGAGACAGGGACCAGAGTCAGAGTGGACAGAACTGTAACGGAGAGGAAAACAGCGCCAGTCAAGGGAAAACAGGCACGACACAAAAATGGGATCTATGCAGGAACAAACTGCAAAAAATGCAGATTGACTGAGCAGAGCTTACGATCTGGCAGCGTGGAAGTGGCAGGGCTGAGTATTTGTAGAGTTCTTGATTATGGAACAGGTTGCAGCTGGTGGGGATCTGCTCTGCCTCCAGCACACCTGTCTCCACCGACACAATCACACAATCACACACAAACACACACAGAGAGAAAGAGGGAGAGAGCACTGGGGGAGTGGCGGCAGGTTAGGGAGACACAGGATGAGCAATAGAGGGTGTGGCAGGCGCAGATGTAACAGTATGTGACCAGGAGCAAAAACCTTTTCAAACCATGTCATAACCGCCATACACAGCCTACATCATTGTCCCCATATTAGTTCTAAAGTAACGTCCTAGTCAACATAGTAAGATTGCGCCCACAGGAGGTCACCTGACTTTTAGTCTTTAGGAAACTATGCTGTATTTAGTTTTTTTATCGAATAATTTCTTACATTGTTAGCCCAGAAAATCTTAAGTGTTATTACATACAGCCGGGAAGAACTATTGGATATCAGAGCGACGTCAACTTACCAGCACTACGACCAGAAATATGACTTGCCTGAAGAGGATCCTTTGTTCGAACCACCTAAGGCATTCAAACTGATTCCAGAGGCTGACCCAAAACAACATTGTCGCAGAAGAGGTAGACAGAGCGGCCTTCTGGTCAGACTTCGGAGGTACGCACACCACCCACCACTTACAAGTATATTACTCGCTAATGTCCAGTCTCTAGATAACAAGGTAGACGAAATTAGGGCAAGGATTGCTTTCCAGAGAGACATCGGGGATTGTAACATACTCTGTTTCACAGAAACATGGCTCTCTGGGGACAAGTTGTCGGAGTTGATACAGCCACCGGGATTCTTTGTATGTCGCGCCAACAGAAATAAACAACTCTCCAGGAAGAAGAAGGGCGGGGTGTATGTTTCATGATTAACGACTCATTGTGTAATTGTAACAACATACAGGACCTCAAGTCCTTCTGTTCAACCAGGCCTAGAATTCTTCACAATAAAATGCCGACCATGTTATCTCCCAAGAGAATTCTCGTCTGTTATTGTCACAGCCGTGTATATCCCCCCTCAGCCCATACCAAGACGGCCCTCAAGAAACTCCACTGGACTCTATGCAAACTGGAAACCATATATCCGGGGGACACCAACGTCTTGCTTCCAGACAAATTAAACACCTTATTTTCCAGCTTTGAGGATAACACACTGCCAATGACACAATCTGCTACCAAGGACTGTGGGCTCTCCTTCTCCGTGGCCGTGAGTAAGACGTTTAAACGTGTTAACCCTCGCAAGACTGCCAGCCCAGACGGCATCCCTAGCTGCGTCCTCAGAGCATGCGCAGACCAGCTGGCTGGTGTGTTTACAGACATATTCAATCTCTCCCTATCCCAGTCTGCTCTCCCCACATGCTTCAAGATGGCCAGCATTGTTCCTGTACCCAAGAAGGCAAAGATAACTGAACTGAAGGACTAGCACCTACTTCGGTCATCATGAAGTGCTTTGAGAGACTAGTCAAGGATCATATCACCTCCAACTTACCTGTCACCCTAGCCCCACTGCAATTTGTGTTCCGCCACAATAGGTCCAAAGACGATTCAATCGCCATCACACTACACACTGCTCTATCCCATCTGGACAAGAGGAATACCTAGGTAAGAATTCTGTTCATTGACTACAGCTCTGCATTCAACACCCTAGTACCCTCCAAGCTCATCATTAAGCTTGAGGCCCTGGGTCTCAACCCATCCCTGTACGATTGGGTCTTGGACTTCCTGACGGAACACCCCTAGGTGGTGATGGTAGGAAACAACATCTCCACTTCGCTGATCCTCAACACTGGGACCCCACGTGTGCATGCTCAACCCCTTCCTGTACACCCTGGCCACCCATGACTGTGTCATGACTTGCCCCTTTGGGTCATAATGATAGCCAAGACACAACAACTGCGTGGCCATGCACGCCTCCAACTCGATCATCAAGTTTGCAGACGACACAACAGTAGTAGGCTTGATCACCAACAACAACGAGACAGCATACAGGGAAGAGGTGAGGGCACTCGGAGTGTGGTGTCAGGAAGACAACCTCTCACTCAAAGTCAACAAAACAAAGGAGATGATCGTGGTCTTCAGGAAACCACAGAGGGAGCACCACCCCCTATCCACATCGACGGGACAGCAGTGGAGAAGGTGGAAAGTTCCTCGGAACTAGAACCACAAGCATTTAGCTACACTCACAATAACATCTGCTAACAATGTATATGTGACCAATTTAATTTGATTTGATTATTTGATTTGGAACTAATGTGTTAGGTAACCCACTACAATCATGCAGTAACGTTACAGTGTATAGTCAGTAAGCAGTTACACCGGCAGGCCCCGGTGGCAATAAAATAGTCAAACCAAAAGCTTAACTTGACTTGGAAGAGTTCCAGTGATGTGTTGGATAGTCATAGCTAACTAGCTAACATAGAATCTCTCTGTTTGTGCCGGATGTTTGTGTAACTAAACTAGCCAGCTGCATTTGCTAGCTAAGTAAGTGAAAAAATGACAACGTCTCTCTCCCTCTCTCACTTCTCCTTCATTTTTCAATACTGTTTAACTATTGTCTTTCTCTTTGAGTCAACTACTCACCACATTTTATGTGCTGCAGTGTTAGCTAGCTGTAGCTTAGCTTTCATTACTAGATTCATTCTCAAAATCTTTGATTGGGTGGACAACATGTCAGTTCATGCTGCAAGAGCTCTGATAGGTTGGAGGACATCCTCCGGAAGTAGTCATAATTACTGTGTAAGTCTATGGAAGGGGGTAAAACCAAGAGCCTCCTAGGTTTTGTATTGGAGTCAATGTACCAAGAGGAGAACGGAAGCTAGCTGTCCTCCGGCAACACCATGGTGCTATCCTACAGAGTGCTGTTGAGGTTACTGTAGACCATTGCAAAACAGTGTGTTTTAATCAATCATTTGGTGACTTGAATATATTTAGTGTAGTTTTTCCAATGTTTTCCCATTTAAATTTTTATGAAATTCACTGAGGAGGATGGTCCTCCCCTTCCTCCTCTGAGGAGTCTGTCCAATAAAACTTTATCAGAGTGACCATTGTGTTCTTGGTCACCTCCCTGACAAAGGCCCTTCTTCCCTGATTGCTCAGTTTGTCCAGCTCTAGGCCAGCTCTAGGAAGACTGTTGGTGGTTCCAATCTTCTTCCATTTAAGCATGATGGAGGCCACTGTGTTCTTGGGGACTTTCAATGCCGCAGAATTTCTAAAAACTTGTTTTTTGCTTTGTCGTTATGGGGTATTGTGTGTACAGTTCAAGTTGGAAGTTTACATACACTTAGGATGGTGTCATTAAAACTTGTTTTTCAACCACTCCACAAATTTCTTGTTAACAAACTATAGTTTTGGCAAGTCGGATAGGACATGTACTTTGTGCATGACACAAGTCATTTTTCCAACAATTGTTTACACACAGATTATTTAACTTATAATTCACTGTGTCACAATTTCAGTGGGTCAGAAGTTTACATACACTAAAATGACTGTGCCTTTAAACAGCTTGGAAAATTCCAGAAAATGATATCATGGCTTTAGAAGCTTCTGATAGGCTAATTGACATCATTTGAGTCAATTGGAGGTGTACCTGTGGATGTATTTCAAGGCCTACCTTCAAACTCAAATTAAAATCAAATCACATTTTATTTGTCACATACACATGCAGATGTTAATGCGAGTGTAGCGAAATGCTTGTGCTTCTAGTTCCGACCATGCAGTAATATCTAGCAAGTAATCTAACCTAGCAATTTCACAACAACTACCTTATACACACAAGTGTAAAGGAAGGAATGAGAATCTGTACATACAAATAAAAATATATGAATGCGCGATGGCCTAACGGCATAGGCAAGATGCAGTAGATGGTATAGACTACAGTATATACATATGAAATGAGTAATGTAAGGTATGTAAACCTTATATAAAGTGGCATTGTTTAAAGTGGCTAGTGATGCATTTATTACATCAATCTTTTAATTATTAAAGTGGCTAGAGATGAGTCAGTATGTTTTCAACAGCCACTTAATGTTAGTGATGGCTGTTTAACAGTCTGATGGCCTTGAGATAGAATCTGTTTTTCAGTCTCTCTGTCCCCGCTTTGATGCACCTGTACTGACCTCGCCTTCTGGATGATAGTGAGGTGAACAGGGAGTAGCTTGGGTGGTTGTTGTCCTTGATGATATTTTTGGCCTTCCTGTGACATCGGGTGGTGTAGGTGTCCTGAAGTTTAGTTTGCCCCCGGTGATGCGTTGTGCAGACCTCACTACCCTCTGCAGAGCCTTACGGTTGTGGGCGGAGAAGTTGCCGTACCAGGCTGTGATACAGCCGACAGGATGCTCTCGATTGTGATGCCCTCAGCCTCCTGAGGTTGAAGAGGCGCTGCTGTGCCTTCTTCATCACGCTGTCTGTGTGGGTGGACCATTTCAGTTTGCCAATGATGTGTACGCCGAGGAACTTAAAACTTTCCACCTTCTCCGCTACTGTCCCGTCGATGTGGATAGGGGGCTGCTTCCTGTTTCCTGGAGTCCACACTCATCTCCTTTGTTTTGTTGACATTGAGTGTGAGGTTATTTTCCTGACACCACACTCTAAGGGCCCTCACCTCCTCCTTGTAGGCCGTCTCGTCGTTGTTCGTAATCAAGCCTACCACTGTAGTGTCGTCTGCAAACTTGATGATTGAGTTGGAGGCGTGCATGGCCACGCATTCATGGGTGAACAGGGAGTACAGGAGAGGGCTGAGAACGCACCCTTGGGGGGCCCCAGTGTTGAAGATCAGCGGGGTGGAGATGTTGTTTCCCCTTGGGTTGTGCCGTGGTGGAGATCTTTGTGGGCTATACTCGGCCTTGCTGGCCTTGCTGCTATACTCGGCCTTGCGGCCTTGCTGCAGTAGTTTATGTGTCGGGGGGCTAGGGTCAGTTTGTTATATCTGGAGTACTTCTCCTGTCCTATTCGGTGTCCTGTGTGAATTTAAGTGTGCTCTCTAATTCTCTCTTTCTTTCTCTCTCTTGGAGGACCTGAGCCCTAGGACCATGCCTCAGGACTACCTGACATGACGACTCCTTGCTGTCCCCAGTCCACCTGGTCGTGCTACTGCTCCAGTTTCAACTGTTCTACCTTATTATTATTTGACCATGCTGGTCATTTATGAACATTTGAACATCTTGGCCATGTTCTGTTATAATCTCCACCCGGCACAGCCAGAAGAGGACTGGCCACCCCACATAGCCTGGTTCCTCTCTAGGTTTCTTCCTAGGTTTTGGCCTTTCTAGGGAGTTTTTCCTAGCCACTGTGCTTCTACACCTGCATTGCTTGCTGTTTGGGGTTTTAGGCTTAGTTTCTGTACAGCACTTTGAGATATCAGCTGATGTACGAAGGGCTATATAAATACATTTGATTTGATTTGATTATCTTGTTTGATTACCTTGCGGCGGGAATAGGTACACTGTTTGTATTCGGTCATGTTTCCGGTCACCTTGCCCTGATTAAAAGCAATGGTTCGCGCTTTCAGTTTTGCGCGAATGCTGCTATCAATCCACAGTTTCTGGTTGGGGAATGTTTTAATAGACGCTGTGAGTACAACAGGTGCAGGGAATGGTCCCCCATCTGGTCCTCCTCGTTGCAGCGCCTCCCAACTCCATAGGCATTGGATCAGGAGCGCTGGGGGATGGAACTGACGGACCCCGATCAGGACGTCCGCGGGAGGCCAACAGGTTGTCCAACCGGATCGATAAGTCCACCAGCTGGTCAAGGTTAAGGGTGGTGTCCCTGCAGGCTAGCTCCCTATGAACGTCCTCGCGTAAACTACACCTGTAGTGATCGATCAGGGCCCGCTCATTCCATCCCACGCCGGCCGCCAGAGTTCTAAAGTCCAGCGCAAAATCTCGAGCGCTCCTCATCCCCTGACGTAGATGAAATAGGCGTTCCCCCCGCTCTCTCCTCCGGGGGATGATCGAATACCGCCCGGAAATGGCGGGCGAACTCCTCATAGTCATCCAACGTCTGACCTTCCCTGCCCCAGATGGCGTTGGCCCATTCCAGCGCTTTACCGGTCAGACAGGAGATAAGGGCGCTCACTCTCTCGCATCCCGAAGGAGCTGGCCGGACAGATGCCAGGTAGAGCTCCAGCTGGAGTAGGAACCCCTGACTCCCGGCAGCTGTCCCATCATACGCCCTCAGGAGCGAGAGCTGAATCCCACCGGATCCTGATGATGGAGAGGCGGACATCATGGTAGGTATTTGTGGAACCTGAGGAGACGACACAGAGATCACAGGAAAAAACCCTCTCCCCCATCGGCCCATGGTTTGCAGCACGCGATCTATGGCTGAACCCAGACTCTGCAGCATGGTCGTGTGCTGCTGAACGCGCTCCTCCATTTGAAGTGGAGGGCTGGCTGCACCTGCTGACTCCATGTATATGGTGCGTGATTCTGTCAGAGTCTATCTAGAAGATAGCGAAGGAGTCAGGCGCAGGACACAGGTAAGAGTAAAAAAAACACTTTATTTACTCAATCCAAGAACGTAACAAAAATCCCGCTACAAAACAAGGACAAAACAGGACTCGAACTCCAACACACAAAAGACAATCACTCACAAAACAGAAAGAGAAACCAGAGGGGTAAATAATGAACATAATTATGAGATGGGAACCAGGTGTGTAAACACACAAAACAAAAGGAAAAATAAAACATGTTTCGGTGACGTCGACCGCCAAACGTCGCCCAAACAAGGAGAGGGAACAACTTCGGTGGAAGTCGTGACAATTGTTTACGAAGCATGTGACAAATTGCATGCTTTTTGAATGGAACAGATTAAAAGAGACAGTTGGATATTTGACAGGATCTCGATTAAAAGAGAGTTTGATGTTTGACAGGATCTAGATTAAAAGAGACAGTTGGATATTTGACAGGATCTCGATTAAAAGAGAGTTTGATGTTTGACAGGATCTAGATTAAAAGAGACAGTTGGATATTTGACAGGATCTCGATTAAAAGAGAGTTTGATGTTTGACAGGATCTAGATTAAAAGAGAGTTTGATGTTTGACAGGATCTAGATTAAAAGAGACAGTTGGATGTTTGACAGTGTCTAGATTAAAAGAGAGTTTGATGTTTGACAGTATCTAGATTAAAAGAGAAAGTTGGATATTTGACAGTATCTAGATTAAAAGAGACAGTTGGAAGTTTGACAGTATCTAGATTAAAAGAGAAAGTTGGATATTTGACAGTATCTAGATTAAAAGAGACAGTTGGATGTTTGACAGTATCTAGATTAAAAGAGACAGTTGGATGTTTGACAGTATCTAGATTAAAAGAGACAGTTGGAAGTTTGACAGTATCTAGATTAAAAGAGAAAGTTGGATATTTGACAGTATATAGATTAAAAGAGACAGTTGGATGTTTGACAGTCTAGATTAAAAGAGACAGTTGGATGTTTGACAGTATCTAGATTAAAAGAGACAGTTGGAAGTTTGACAGTCTAGATTAAAAGAGACAGTTGGATGTTTGACAGTATCTAGATTAAAAGAGACAGTTGGAAGTTTGACAGTCTAGATTAAAAGAGACAGTTGGATGTTTGACAGTCTAGATTAAAAGAGACAGTTGGATGTTTGACAGTCTAGATTAAAAGAGACAGTTGAATGTTTGACAGTGTCTAGATATAAAGAGACAGTTGGACTAACATCTCGTTGGAGATAGCTATAGAGAGAAAGTGAGCATGCTTTTCTGTCAAAAGCATTAATTCCCTGTCATACAGATCTGGATCGAGGGAGGGATGTCATTTATGATGGAACTAGTTGTTGTGTGAGTGCGTGCGTTTAGCCTGTGTGTGATTAGCAGGACAGGTCCATTTACTCACAGCCTCCTATCGTAGCATGGTGAATAGCTGTGCTGGACCTAAGCCCTGTGACTGCCATGATTACATCGCTTCACACACTTTTACACACGACAGCCTCAACTGATATACTTATTACTTCCAGACTGACTGACATACCCACAGGCCCAGCTCCAGGATGACATACCTGATTGGGCATTTTAAATCCATATGGGGGCACAACTAGTATTGTTTTAGAGCCCTAATAAAACAAGGTAGGTTGGGTCCTACTACTGTTCAAATGTACAAAAATCAACAACCATCGTTTTATATACACTGAACAAAAATATAAATGCAACATGTAAAGTGTTGGTCCGATGTTTAATGAGCTGAAATAAAATATCCCAGAAATGTTCCATATGAAAAAAAAGCTTATTTTTCACAAATGTTGTGCACACATTTGTTTATATCTCTGTTGTAAGCATTTATCCTTTGCCAAGATAATCCATCCACCTGACAGGTGTAGCATATCAAGAAGCTGATCAAACAGCATGATCATTACACAGGTGCACCTTGTGCTGGGGATAATAAAAGGCCACTGTAAAATGTGCAGTTTTGTCACACAACATAATGTCACAGATGTCTCAAGTTTTGAGGCAGTGCACAATTGGCATGCTGACTGCAGGCATGCCTGGCTCCCAAGTAGGTGGCCGTATGCGCTCGCAGGCCCACCCATGGCCGCACCCTTGCCCAGATGTGAAATCCATAGATTAGGGCCTAATTAATTAATTTAAATTGACTTCTTTCCTTATATGAACTGTAACTCAGTGAAATCTTTGAAATTTGTTGCGTTTATTTGTTTCTTCAGTATAATAACTCAATAAACATATGCGTCCCACTACGACATACAAGTGTATCCGAAATACAGATGTATCTGCCTACACATGATTTGTGTCTACCAACACACACAGATCAGCTGGACAGGATGAACACCACTGTTAAAGATTCTTACAGGCTTCATAGCTTAAACTTCAATCATTTGAACTATAGGCTATATTGCTGTCAAATTTGTGACACTACGCAATGAGAGTAACCAAGCCGACACTTCTCCAGGAGCTCAATATTTTCTGTGTGGTAGAATTTCTCTCTCTCACTCTCTCTCACTCTCTCTCTCTCTCTCTCTCTCTCTCTCACACACACACACACACACACACACACACACACACACACACACACACACACACTATAGCAAGAGAGCAGGGAGGGGGCAAAAAGTAGGCTATGTGTCATTTTCACATTATAGACATGACTTTTACAGTACCCTATCACTCTACAATTATTCTGCAAATGAATAATAACAGAGTGAATGTTCACCTACTTATTTTAGTAGGCTACACATGGTGTTGGTCCTACTACTGCGACATACAAAATATACAAAACAACTGTCATATTGCACACAAGAAAGCATGCAATGTTGAAGAGAAGCCCCATGATGACTGGTAGCCAAAGATGCGTTCATTAAAACAGCACACACCTTAACCATTGATTCAGGACCATGAACAGAAGACTACAGCCAGTCAGATGAAAGGATAATGTTAGATTCCCTGCCGCTTTCAGCACCACCGGAGTGGAGAGCCAGGACAACAGGAGCACTGCACCAGGGCTCACCTCAGAGCACAACCAATTAGGCTGCATTGGTTATTGTCCCTATACCCATCAAATAATGCAACGCTGTATATCTATCAATAGCAATTACATTAATTACATTAAGAATCACAGATAAATGTAAAAGATGCATTGCAGTTAAAAGCAATGGCCTAAACTATACATTACATTAAAAAAACGTGCCAAAAAAACAGTAGGGTTACATGAGGGAAAACCAATCAATAAATAATACTGATAAGGCGGCCAGGGACATAAAGTTTGTAGTTTACCATTTAGAAGAGTTGCAGCCTCCTCAATGCTGTGTTGAACCTCATGAGAAGTTTCTGATTCCATTCTCCTTCCTGTCATAATTTACTCGTCAGGTCCTTCTCAAATGCCAACTGGACAAGCTGGGCTTTTTGTTGATGTAACATGCTCTGTGTTCAGAGTCTGTGTTCACTGAATGAGTTCTTCAGGGAGGAGAACGAATTCTCAGACATTGCTGTAGATGCCCCAAAAATGTTAATCATGTTTCAGTGCCAATAGCACAGACAGCATTGCTGAAAAAGGCCTGCGTGTCTTTTGAAGAACACTGAGTTGGGTCCAGTTGTTGTTGCTGGTTGTGGTTGTGATTTCCCTTTGCAAGAATGTGCGAGTCACAATCAACTCTGCTTCCACTGATTCAGTTATGGTTAGATTCAACAGGTCGTCAGGTGCTAATGGCTGGGTTAAAAGAGGTACAGGCGCTTGTTTTGATGCTGCTGGTGCAAGACCCTTCTCGATCTTGTTGGTCAGCAGACAGCGTTTGGATGGGCGGGTAGTACATTTTCTGCTAGGCTCCTCAGCCTTGGTGGTCGGTGAGCTTGGCATCGCTCTCAACATGGCGGTCCTGAGTATTTTTGTTCTTGGCAGTGCTCGGTCATTTTCGGATATCCAGGCTGATCAAAGCTTAGCCAACTAGCTATAATTATTCAGTGCGCTGCTACCAAACTTAACGAAGCTAGTAGCTACTAGCTAGCCTATTGTTAGCTGTCTGCAAAAGAGAACAACTTTTTTTCCCTCTCATATTGTACAGTCTTCTGTTACCAGTGGGTTAAAGTCGTTAGGTGCCTGCCTAAAACTTAAGTGTCCCGGGCTGATATGAGGTTACAGCTGTATACTTCTGAGTAACACTTAAAAATATCCCGCCAGAATCTGTGCAGTTTGGGGCATGACCAAAAGAGGTGACCCAGGGTAGTCTTGGCAGATTTGTATATCGGCGAGACCGAGGGGTAGAACGAGTGTAATTTGGTACAGGAATAGTGTTGTCTGTGAATCAATTTGTATTGAATAAGTTGGTGTCGGGAGTTTATCGATCACAAGTGAATATCTCTAAGGCAATCAGCCCAACTCCATACCAAGGTATTCCTCCCAGGTCTCCTTCAAATGTTGTGTGGATACAGAGTATTATGCTGTAAAGTGATCTACAAGTCTGGAGATCAAACTCTTGGAGTCAGGGGCGAGGTTCATGAGGGATTAAGCTGGTTTGAGTGAAGATCTTCCTGCACTGGTCTGGAGGTACTGTTGTACTGGTACTGTTGCAGTCCGGACATTATTTTCAGTTTCACAGAAAAGCATGTCCCTCTTGTGAAGTGAATGTGGATTTTAGCTCTATGTAGAATATTTTATGATGTGTATCCATCCCTTCTATTGACGCTTCATATTAGATCAGGGTTCCCTGCTAGTGTTCCCTTTCAGGAAATCCAGAGGAGCGGAATGTGAATGGGTTTAGTCCAAGAGGATGTCTGTTAATGAACAGTAAAGACAGATGAGTATCTCTAATGCCAAGCAGGTCACATGAATTGGATTAGTGAGGCTGAGATTAGGATATGTGCCAAGTGGCCATTAGTTTGGAAGCACCGCAACATGCCAATAATACCAGCCTGGTCTCATAGACTAGACATAACATCGTAAATGTAAATCCAGGACACTGAAATTGGTGTGATATGTTTCATTTGGTATGATTACATAACATAGAGGGTTAATTAAGGCAAAAATTAAAGTAGGGTGGTTGGTGGGGGTGGATGGGTGAGCGTTTTATGTGAATGTCTAGCAACCCAAAGGTTGCGTGTTCGAATCTCATCACGGACAACTATAGAATTGTATCTAATTATCTAATTACTCCTACCCTTAACTCTACTCTGGGGGCGGCAGGGTAGCCTAGTGGTTAGAGCATTGGACTAGTTGGACTAGTAACCGAAAGGTTGCAAGTTCAAATCCCGTTCTGCCCCTGAACAGGCAGTTAACCCACTGTTCCTAGGCCGTCATTGAAAATGAGAATTTGTTCTTAACTGACTTGCCTGGTAAAATAAAACTTAATCCTAATCCCTAGCCTAGCTAACGTTAGCCACAACAAATTGTAGGCTGTTCACCCATAAAATTATTATTGTATTGTTAATATAGAGAATTGTGTCAGAAAAACAATAGTCAAAATCCTATGTCCACACCATATACGGTTCAAGAACAAAGTTACAGACGGTTTACTCGGAGTGAATAGAATGTCATTACAGCCATGGTCAACAGTGGTCGCTGCTCAATATAACTTTTTCATTGGTCCTGAGTGGTGCTAGAGGTGTGACTACCGACCCTGGTTCGATCCTGGCCTGTATCACAACCGGCCGTGATCGGTAATCCCATAGGGCGGTGCACAATTGGCCCAGCATCGTCCGGGTTTGGCCGGGGTAGGCTGTCATTGTAAAAAAGAATTTGTTCTTAACTGACTTGTCTAGTTAAATTAAGGTTTATTACATTTTTTTAATACATTTCTCAGAACGGTACTATCTTCGAACGTCAGCTGACAAGCTAGCTAGTGGCTGCAGGTTTGTGTGTGGCTTTTTTTTCAATTAAATTAGCAGAATACAAACCAACATTTTGCCTATTAATTTAACTTCTATCTCAAGGCCTTCAGACTGTTAAATAGCCATCATTAGCCGGGCTCCACCCAGTACCCTGCCCTGAACTTAGTCACTGACACTAGCTGGCTACCACCCGGTTACTCAACCCTGCACCTTACATGCTGACTAGACCGCTCACGTTGCAAAACAAATGTACATGTTATTCAATCATTTCATCCAACTTGGTTCAATTTTTTGATGCTTGACCCGCTGCAAGACATGCCTCTCCCAGCTCCTAATTGGTTTTTAGGAGCATATACCCACGTGGGTGATTAAAAGATGAACTGAGGTCCACACTCCAGTTCAATTGGTGGTAGTAATGCACCAATTGGTTTCCAAGTCCAAAGAAGAAGAAGAAGAACACTGAAGGAGAGATTACTAGAAACTATCTAGGTTTACCCTTTTATCTGTGGATTAATTGTCAGAGTAGAGGACCTTGTGCATTTCAGGTAAAATAACAACCCAATGTTTGTATCCCAGGACAAATTAGCTAGCAATGGCAAACTAGTTAGCTAAATTGCCATGAATGTTTCATGCGTTTTGACGTGTCCCCAAATTAATATAGTTGGTTCAGAGTTCATTTTGATATTTTAACCTGCGTGTCCTGATCGCGTCGGGTGTGGATGGCGCACATGGATGCACAAGCTTGCCCGGTCTAGTCAGCATGTTAGAGGTTGCTGCCCTATGTACAGAAGTCAAATGTTTACATACACCTTAGCCAAATACATTTCAACTCAGTTTTTCACAATTCCTGACATTTAATCCTAGTAAAAATACCCTTAGGACAGTTAAGATCACCACTTTATTTTAAGAATGTGAAATGTCAGAATAATAGTAGAGAGAACGATTTATTTCAGCTTTTATTTCTTTCATCACATTCCCAGTGGGTCAGAAGTTTACATACACTCAATTAGTATTTGGTAGCATGGCCTTTAAATTGTTAACTTGGGTCAAATGTTTCGGGTAGCCTTCCACAAGCTTCCCACAATAAGTTAGGTGAATTTTGGTCTATTCCTCCTGACAGAGCTGAAGTAACTGAGTCAGGATTGTAGGCCTCCTTGCTTGCACACCCTTCTTCAGTTCTGCCCACACATTTTCTATGGGCTTGAGGTCAGGTCTTTGTGATGGCGACTCCAATACCTTGACTTTGTTGTCCTTAAGCCATTTGCCACAACATTGGAAGTATGATTGGGGAGACCCACTTGCAACCAAGCTTTAACTTCCTGACGGATTTCTTGAAATTTTTCTTCAATATATCCACATCATTTTCCTACCTCATGATGTCATCTATTTTGTGAAGTGCACCAGTCCCTCTTGCAGCAAAGCACCCCCACAACATGATGCTGACACCCCCGTGCTTCACGGTTGGGAGGATATTCTTTGGCTTGCAGCCCTCCCCCTTTTTCCTCCAAAGATAACAATGGTCATTATGGCCAAACAGTTCTATTTTTGTTTCATCAGACCAGAGGACATTTCTCCAAAAAGTACAATCTTCGTCCCCATGTGCAGTTGCAAACCGTAGTCTGGCTTTTTTATGGCGGTTTTGGAGCAGTGGCTTCTTCCTTGCTGAGCGGCCTTTCAGATTATGTCAATATAGGACTCATTTTACTGTGGATACAGATACTTTTGTACATGTTTCCTCCAGCATCTTTACAAGGTATTTTGCTGTTGTTCTGGGATTGATTTGCAAGTTTCGCACCAAAGTACGTTCATCTCTAGGAGACAGAACGCACCTCCTTCCTGAGCGGTATGACGGCTGCATGGTCCCATGGTGTTTATACTTGTGTACTATTGTTTGTACAAATGAACGTGGTACCTTCAGGCGTTTGGAAATTGCTCCCAAGGACAACCAGACTCGTGGAGGTCTACAATTCTTTTTCTGAGGTCTTGGCTGATATCTTTTGATTTTCCCATGATGTCAAGCAAAGAGGCACTGAGTTTGAAGGTAGGCCTTAAAATACATCCACAGGTACACCTCCAATTGATTCAAATTATGTCAATTAGCCTATCAGAAGCTTGTAAAGCCATGACATCATTTTCTGGAATTTTCCAAGCTGTTTAAAGGCACAGTCAACTTAGTGTATGTAAACTTCTGACCCACTGGAATTGTGATACAGTGAATTATAAGTGAAATCATCTGTCTGTAAACAATTGTTGGAAGAATGACTTGTGTCATCCACAAAGTACATGTCCTAACCAACTTGCCAAAACTATAGTTTGTTAACAAGAAATTTGTGGAGTGGTTGAAAAAAGAGTTTTAATGACTCCAACCTAAGTGTATGTAAACTTCCGACTTCAACTGTCCATAGACATGGAATCACTGTTCCCTTTAAGATTGTTCGCTTTAATAATGTTTACTTTCTGTTTTACTCATTTTATATGTATATACTGTATTCTATTGTATTCTAGTCAATGCCACTACGACATTGCTCATCCTAATATTTATATATTTCTTAATTACATTCTTTTGCTTTTAGATTTGTGTGTATTGTTGTGAATTGTTTGATACTCCTGCACTGTAGGAGCTAGGAACACAAGCATTTTGCTACACCCGCAATAACATCTTCTAAATATGTGTATGCAACCAATAACATGTGATTTGATTTGATTTACAAAGCTAATTTCAATATCTACCCTCACTGAAACAAATCAGTTCCAATTAAATCGCCATAGAAACAGCCCCTCTCAATGGCTCTGGAGATGAAAATGTTGAAGGGATCAAGTTGATTTTGATTGGTCCAAAGCATGGAAACGTCTTCAAATGATACCACCTCCCAATGCCGAAATATGGATGTTAAATGTTACTGTATTTCACTACATTCTCGAGCAGTGAGGGAATTTTGCAAATTCGTAACATATTGTCAAAATTGCAATTCGTAACACATTCAACTAATTGAAATCCGTAACATTTCATACAAATTGTTATTCATAACATATCAACGGCTCTCATAGCATACTTTATGGATGAAAACACTGTTCAGCTTGACTCTAGTACATCCCATAGTGTGATTGAAAACGCTCAGCATGCTACTGTATATTTAACACCATGATGGCATGTTCTCTAGTGGTGCTGTGGTGGGCACTAGGACGTAAGTCAGTGGACACTATAGGGTCTCTGCCACTTCGTTCTCCAAATGGGCACATGTGTGCCAATTTGTCCCTGCCTGGATGTTGTTATCAATCACTCTGGGTCCCAGTGGGGGACTGGTGAGAGAGGAGAGGAAAGAGGAGCCTCCCTGATCCTGGTACATATAAAAGGCTGTGATGTATTAGAACAGATGAGCATCGGCCTACTCTGACACTTGACGGACAGCTCATTTGACAGCCCCAGGAAAGTGTGCAGGGGAACGTTCAATCTCATTTAATGTTCGGGAAGAATGGAATTGTGGTGGTGGTGAGAGATTTTTTTATTTTGTTGATAGGCCCACGGGATGACTATGTGGTGGGCACCTGGTCCAGAAAAGCTACACACCTTCAAGACTCTGAGCTAACTCTCAATCAGGAACTGACTGACCTCTGAGTCCTTTAGGTAAGAATCACCCTCCTCAGGTTTAGTGAGTCAAGTTACAGCAGAAAAACAACAGAGACCCAAAGCCCGGAGAGAAAACAAAAACATGCATAAATCAAGTAGTACATGCTCATACTGGTGCTTTCCAAACAGGTAATCTCTGTCATTCAATCGCTCCACCGCAAGGCGACATCCTCCTGAAATAGGAGAGCCACAAAAGCAGACATAAATATTAGGTGCAAGGCTACTCCTCAGAGCTCATCTTTCCAGCAGAGTGGTGTTGCATCCCTCTAATAGAGTTCCAGACACTTGTAGAATCTATGCCAAGTTACATTGAAGCTGTTTTGGCCCGTGGTGGCCCAACGCCCTATTAAGACCTTTTATTTTGGCGTTCCCTTTATTCTTGGAGTTACCTGTACATGTCCTGGGATCAGTGGACACAGGTGTTCTAAATTGAATGTGTCCCTCTCCTTCTGTACTCCCCCCCCCACTCTCTCTCTTAAACTTCACCCTTTCTAGGCGTATTTCTTTCTGTGATATGTGTTTTTACACAACTTCTTTCACAGTCATTTAAGGTCAGTAAAGTCATAGAACATGTCTTAATTACACGAGAAAAGTAGAATTATCTCAGTAGAAAACTCAGGGGTCTCAAATCTCCCAATGCGCCTTGCCATTGATCAATCATAGTGGAGTTATTAGCGAATAAAAAGACACGCAGCCATTTTCATTGTGTCCAATCTATTTTTATATCACCATAGTTCATTATTCAATTTCTCTTTATTTCAACCTTTGAAAGTTATTTCAAACTTTGTGCGAGTGCTTTTAGTTTTGGACCTTAGGAGCCAAAGCCAGCGTCCCCTGTCCACCATATACAGTAACCCCCCTCCAGGCCTCCTCCAAAAGCCCATGCTCTAAATGAGGTCATCAGCAACGCCCCAGGCGTAGTGTCAGCTGCTGTCTTTCCATTGCTGCTGGATCGGACGTGTCACACCACAGCAACATCAGCTCTGGTTCTTGCTCCAGTGTTTACCTCTCTGACCGGCCTGAACTGATCAGCTCTGTCACTCCTCACCCAGAGCCAGCAGAGTGACCACAGACAGAAACCCAACCCACAGATGCAAGAGGATGTGTCGGCCCCTATCAGTTGGCCTGGCTGTCCCTCTGCTACGTCTCCCCAGCGCGTCTCCTACTCTTTCTAGTCCCTGTGTCTCCTCTTGTTCTCTCTCCTCTCCCTAATGTATGGTCTGTCTTTGTGACTGCAGGACTGTGGTTATGGCATCCATATTTTTCTGTTTATGCTGTGGAAGATGTGTGAATGTTCATATTGTCAAAGTGATCATTAAAATTGATGGCTAGCTCAATCAATCAATCAAATTTATTTTATATAGCCCTTCGTACATCAGCTGATATCTCAAAGTGCTGTACAGAAACCCAGCCTAAAACCCCAAACAGCAAGCAATGCAGGTGAAGAAGCACGGTGGCTAGGAAAAACTCCCTAGAAAGGCCAAAACCTAGGAAGAAACCTAGAGAGGAACCAGGCTATGTGGGGTGGCCAGTCCTCTTCTGGCTGTGCCGGGTGGAGATTATAACAGAACATGGCCAAGATGTTCAAATGTTCATAAATTATCAGCATGGTCGAATAATAATAAGGCAGAACAGTTGAAACTGGAGCAGCAGCACAGTCAGGTGGACTGGGGACAGCAAGGAGTCATCATGTCAGGTATTCCTGGGGCATGGTCCTAGGGCTCAGGTCCTCCGAGAGAGAGAAAGAAAGAGAGAATTAGAGAGAGCATATGTGGGATGGCCAGTCCTCTTCTGGCTGTGCCGGGTGGAGATTATAACAGAACATGGCCAAGATGTTCAAATGTTCATAAATGATCAGCATGGTCGAATAATAATAAGGCAGAACAGTTGAAACTGGAGCAGCAGCACAGCCAGGTGGACTGGGGACAGCAAGGAGTCATCATGTCAGGTAGTCCTGGGGCATGGTCCTAGGGCTCAGGTCCTCCGAGAGAGAGAAAGAGAGAAGGAGAGAATTAGAGAACGCACACTTAGATTCACACAGGACACCGAATAGGACAGGAGAAGTACTCCAGATATAACAAACTGACCCTAGCCCCCCGACACATAAACTACTGCAGCATAAATAGCTGACTTCATCCAGCTTGATAAGCTGCGCTGGCATAAGTCATAATTATGTGATGACAGTATAAGAAAGAGTGGCTGCGCTGGCCACTCATCCAGGCCAGTTAAATTATATAATTATGCCCAGTAAGAGTTGAACGCTCCAGATTGGATAAGTTGTTAAATGTTTGGATAAACCTGAGCTCAATTTACCTAACTATTCTCTCTCTCTCTCTCTCTCTCTCTCTCTCTCTCTCTCTCACTCTCTTTCGCTCATTCCTTCTCGCTCTCTCTCACTCTCTCCCTCTGCCTCTCTCTCCCCCTATTAGTCCATTAGCAGTTATGTGATACTGTGTGCTGATGGGGCAGTGGACAGGGAAAGTGGGTAAATTAAACCTGACCAGTGGTCTTATAGCGGCTTAACTGGAGACAGCAGCTCCTGCAGGAAAGGCTGTCTGTTACGGAAGGACAGAGAAGAACTAAAGAGAGCATGCAACTATGGGACACCTGAATTTACAGTAATGTGAGCGTAGTTATTTCTGTAGATCAAAGATGACTGGCATGCCCTTGGTATAGATCTGAGACACCACACTTTTGTATTGATGACACAATAAGTCACTGCTTTCAGGTCTTTATTTTTCTAATATGTTTTCCTTAACACATCTTAACTCATCCAATTTCTCTTGTCAGAGTGCCCTTTACACCATTCCATCTGCTAGAGGTTATTTCATTTGTACACTAGTCTGCGATAGCACTACAGCATTGTAAGACAACAAAGTGAGTTAAACGATAAACAGTAACACAACAATTTTCTCAATTTGTCCCTAGTTAAGCTATATTGGAGGGGGGTGGGGCTGTCAGCCTGCCTGCCACTGTGTTGCTCTGCACCAAGCCCCCAGCCCCCCGTGATACTCACATGTGTGTGTGCATGCAGCCAGATAGAGTCTTGCAGAGCATGACTGTGTTATTCACACTGACGAGTTCCGCTGTTCACTGTCACCTCTCATTGTGAGAGGAAATAAGCCTGCAGAGGAGAGCCCACAGAGGGGGACAGGGACAGGGCAGGGTGGAGGAGAGGAGAGGAGAGCCTGCAGAGGGGGCCAGGGGCAGGGCAGGGTGGAGGAGAGGAGAGCCTGCAGAGGGGGCCAGGCGCAGGGCAGGGTGGAGGAGAGGAGAACCTGCAGAGGGGGCCAGGGACAGGGCAGGGTGGAGGAGAGGAGAGCCTGCAGAGGGGGGCAGGGCAGGGTGGAGGAGAGGAGAGTCTGCAGAGGGGGCCAGGGACAGGGCAGGGTGGAGGAGAGGAGAGCCTGCAGAGGGGGCCAGGCGCAGGGCAGGGTGGAGGAGAGGAGAGCCTGCAGAGGGGGCCAGGGACAGGGCAGGGTGGAGGAGAGGAGAGCCTGCAGAGGGGGCCAGGGGCAGGGCAGGGTGGAGGAGAGGAGAGCCTGCAGAGGGGACCAGGGGCAGGGCAGGGTGGAGGAGAGGAGAGCCTGCAGAGGGGGCCATTGGCAGGGCAGGGTGGAGGAGAGGGGAGCTTGCAGAGGGGACCAGGAGCATGGCAGGGTGGAGGAGAGGAGAGCCTGCAGAGGGGACCAGGGGCATGGCAGGGTGGAGGAGAGGAGAGCCTGCAGAGGGGGCTAGGGGCAGGTCAGGGTGAGGAGAAACTGCAGAGGGGAACACCCTCAGATCGAGGGCCCAAGGTCCAGTTACTCTCCCAGGGAGAGCAGGTCTCCTAGCTAACCAGCTCTCATTGTGTTATAAGGACTAAATATTGAGATGTAAGCAGTTGAATGGTTATGTTTCATTCAGATATTCAGTGAGCAGAGCTGTGGTGCTCAATTCATTCAGGATGACCACCAGTTTTTGTTAGCACAATCTTCCAGACAGAGGAGGGCCCCCAGCTGTGTTTGGGGAGGGGGCCTTGTGGTATTTGATTTGTTGTGAAGACTCAAGCAGCAGGACACAGCAGACTCCAGGTTGACCCAGCAGGCCTGCGGAGAGTGACACTTCCTCTCTGTGTCTGGTCCAGCAGAGCCCCGGTGCTGTTCCGCCACTCTGTTTATCACCACCACCCACCGCGGACAGCCAGGGGGACAAGACTTTGACGACGCTCCAGCCAGGAGGACGAGACTCTCTCTCTCACCCCCTCCTCCTCCCCTCCTCTCCCTCCCTATGGTCTCTCTCCAGAGAGACAGAAAAAGTCTGATTCTCTGTCTGATTGTTTTTGTTCCAGTGTGCAGACAAATAGACTGTGGCCTCTTACAAAAGAAAATACTGGAGCTCATCTGATCTTACGGCCCTAAAGAGTGGCCTGGCCTGAAAGGTAGTGATTGGAAAATTACAGGGCTTCTGCAAGCATTGTCACAAGTCCCGGCAGCTGGACTCTTGTCTGGTCAGGTGGAAGAGCGTCAGCTGAATGGCCACCATACACATTGGAACACAAGCATCCATGCAGTCCAGTGATTGTCCACCAATCATTCAATTTAGAACTTTGTCGCCGCCCATCTGGCAATTCTAGGAAGCTTAGGGTTATGTCTGTAAACTGTGTAGGAGAATGTTACGAAACATCATGGCAAATCTCAGGGTTTCAGAATCTCTGTAAGCTCCTTTAAAGGGAAGACAAGCCAATCTAGGAAAACTTAAGTTCCTCTATAGCTTTGAATAATTTATAGGAAAAAAATGACTATGTTTGAATTACACTACGAGTTTCTGTAATACAATGCCATCATCAAATGTTATTGGTTCGCATACACAGATTTGCAGACGTTATCACAGGTGCAGTGAAATGCTTGTGTTTCTGGCTCCAACAGTACGGCAATACGTAGTAATAACACATTGAAATAAAAACAATACACACAATGCAGAATTGTTTTATTGTTTTTAATCAATAAATGAAGAAGTATAGAAACGTCAGAGATCACACAAGATTTTAAATGTGTGTGGCAAACTATACATGATTGTAATGTGGTTGTCAACCATAACAGTTTGAGATAGCAGTCTTACAGGCTCATGATGTCTGTGGGTAGAAATACCTGTTGCATGGCCAGTGTGATGATAATAGTTCCCCTCCCCCCAGCCCTTCACTGGAGTGACGTATTCTAAGTGATTCAAATTGGGGAAGGGGACAGAGCAAAACAAGGGCCTTGTCAGAACAGACCCTCCATCAGGTTTGAAGTCAATTACAGCTTGATTGCATGTGTGTGTGTGTGTGTGTGTGTGTGTGTGTGTGTGTGTGTGTGTGTGTGTGTTTGTGTTTGATAAACTGGAGTTACCAGATTTACCTTAGCCGTCATGTGATCAGAAGTGGTGAGTCCCTCACGCCCCCCCCCCCCCCTCTTTCTCTCTCTCCTTAGTCTTTACCTAATCATGTGTTTCCACATTATGCTACCGCTTACAGATGTACACACCAGCCCCCACCAACGTGCCCACTGAGAAGACCAGCACCCCCTCTCTTTCATCCCACTACTCCCCTCTCTCTCCTCATCACCCCCTCCATCTTTCCCTTTCTCTTCCACCCCTCTGCCTGCTCTTCCGCTCACCTCCATGTTTGCAAATCACTTCTTCCCATGTCAGCAGGTAAATTGTTTTGTCATCCCATTCCCTGCTTTCATTACCTTGTGTAAATTAAGCGATACGTCGTCCACTGGTGCGCGCCAGAGCACCCACCGTGGCAACGCCAAAATCATGAGATTTGGCTTAATAAATGAAGACAAACTGGCAGTAGCACTGCTCATTCTGCACGTGGGCTCGCCTTCATTATTCACTTAACTTGCCAGAGAAAATTACTTAACCCTGACCTATGTATTATGTCCCATATTCACTCCAGATAAAAGCCTTTTTACAGCGCACAACAATTTATATTCCAGCAAAGAGACTGCTTTTCTCTATCAGTTTTCCAATCTCAGCTCATGAACACATGTCATTAAACTTGTCTTGCCTTCCTGTATTTGTCCATCAGTTCTTCTTTTTACATCAAATCTGGCAGCATTATTCTGGGATTTGATGGCACCCACTAATTTTTTCCCCTGGTTGATTGGAAGAAATATAGCCGGCTGGGGCTATCTCCTCTCTTCTGTGGAATCATGAGCTTGATGAAATAGTGTTCCCCCAGCAAGAATAATAAAAACAGTCTTGTGCATTACAGGTCTCTCTACCTGCCAGCTCTCTACCTGTTTCAGAGCAAAAAATCCTCCCCCTGCCTCCTGACAGATTCTTTGTTATCTCACCAGATAAATGGAAGCGTGTGACCAGGCTGGGGAAGGCCATACTGAAGCCAGGCATGGGGAGCTGGGTTGGCCAACATGACCTATCAGGATTGGGAGAAGGCGGTGCTTAAACTGCTATGCCTCAAGCAATGTACCCTCTAATTATTTTCAGCACTGAGCAAATTTCAGGTCTGCTGAGAGCAAACATAAACATTGTGAAAATTCTATGCAACTGCCGGCAAGTTTACTGTGAACACTTAGGTTGAACCCGCTTTAAGTAAAAATTGTAACAGTGGCCAAGTAGGCTACTGTGGCTATTTGATGATAATGTAGGCCTACCATCAGAAACAATGGAGCAAATGCATCCCATAACATTTGAACATGGAAATAGCTGTTCCATCATTCAGTAGAAGCCAACGTTTGGTGTTCAATGTAGGTTTGTGCAGTAAGCTATAGGCCCAATACATTATCACAGCATATTGGCAATGCTTTAAAGTTGTTTTATTAACAAGAAATGCTTGGCGATCGACTAGGAATGCCTTGGAGACGTTGGCCACTTTGGGTATAGCAACCCCATCCCCCTGTCCCTGCCTCCCCCTTGCCTCCTTCAACTAGGCTGCTGTGGTCAAAGGTCATAAATTCCTGAGAAGACCTCCTCATGGACACAGTATAGAGAGAGTAGATTTTCATGGAGCACAAAGGAATTTCTTCCACCTCACAGAACTTGAGGTACGAACAAATTTCATGTTCCGGAGAAAGTATTAAAGATCGGTGAAGGATCCAGCTACGAACTGGTCCGTTTGTCACAACTTGGGATACGGTGTGGCCACATTACCATAATGCTGTTTATATAATAGCCTCAGATATGGGGTTTACATCTAATTGTTGTATACGATGAACGAGTGAGTATGATACTGTTTGTACACTGCTTAAAAAATAAAGGGAACACTAAAATAACACATCCTAGATCTGAATGAATGAAATATTGTTATTAAATACTTTTTTCTTTACATAGTTGAATGTGCTGACAACAAAATCACACAAAAATGATCAATGGAAATCAAATTTATCAACCCATGGAGGTCTGGATTTGGAGTCACACTCAAAATTAAAGTGGAAAACCACACTACAGCCTGATCCAACTTTGATGAAATGTCCTTAATACAAGTCAAAATGAGGTTCAGTAGTGTGTATGGCCTCCACGTGCCTGTATGACCTCCCTACAACGCCTGAGCATGCTCCTGATGAGGTGGCGGATGGTATCCTGAGGGATCTCCTCCCAGACCTGGACTAAAGCATCCGCCAACTCCTGGACAGTCTGTGGTGAACGTGGCGTTGGTAGATGGAGCGAGACATGATGTCCCAGATGTGCTCAATTGGATTCAAGTCTGGGGAACGGGCGGGCCAGTCCATAACATCAATGCCTTCCTCTTGCAGGAACTGCTGACACACTCCAGCCACATGAGGTCTAGCATTGTCTTGCATTAGGAGGAACCCAGGGCCAACCGCACCCACTAATTTTTTCCCCTGGTTGATTGGAAGAAATATAGCCGGCTGGGGCTATCTCCTCTCTTCTGTGGAATCATGAGCTTGATGAAATAGTGTTCCCCCAGCAAGAATAATAAAAACAGTCTTGTGCATTACAGGTCTCTCTACCTGCCAGCTCTCTACCTGTTTCAGAGCAAAAAATCCTCCCCCTGCCTCCTGACAGATTCTTTGTTATCTCACCAGATAAATGGAAGCGTGTGACCAGGCTGGGGAAGGCCATACTGAAGCCAGGCATGGGGAGCTGGGTTGGCCAACATGACCTATCAGGATTGGGAGAAGGCGGTGCTTAAACTGCTATGCCTCAAGCAATGTACCCTCTAATTATTTTCAGCACTGAGCAAATTTCAGGTCTGCTGAGAGCAAACATAAACATTGTGAAAATTCTATGCAACTGCCGGCAAGTTTACTGTGAACACTTAGGTTGAACCCGCTTTAAGTAAAAATTGTAACAGTGGCCAAGTAGGCTACTGTGGCTATTTGATGATAATGTAGGCCTACCATCAGAAACAATGGAGCAAATGCATCCCATAACATTTGAACATGGAAATAGCTGTTCCATCATTCAGTAGAAGCCAACGTTTGGTGTTCAATGTAGGTTTGTGCAGTAAGCTATAGGCCCAATACATTATCACAGCATATTGGCAATGCTTTAAAGTTGTTTTATTAACAAGAAATGCTTGGCGATCGACTAGGAATGCCTTGGAGACGTTGGCCACTTTGGGTATAGCAACCCCATCCCCCTGTCCCTGCCTCCCCCTTGCCTCCTTCAACTAGGCTGCTGTGGTCAAAGGTCATAAATTCCTGAGAAGACCTCCTCATGGACACAGTATAGAGAGAGTAGATTTTCATGGAGCACAAAGGAATTTCTTCCACCTCACAGAACTTGAGGTACGAACAAATTTCATGTTCCGGAGAAAGTATTAAAGATCGGTGAAGGATCCAGCTACGAACTGGTCCGTTTGTCACAACTTGGGATACGGTGTGGCCACATTACCATAATGCTGTTTATATAATAGCCTCAGATATGGGGTTTACATCTAATTGTTGTATACGATGAACGAGTGAGTATGATACTGTTTGTACACTGCTTAAAAAATAAAGGGAACACTAAAATAACACATCCTAGATCTGAATGAATGAAATATTGTTATTAAATACTTTTTTCTTTACATAGTTGAATGTGCTGACAACAAAATCACACAAAAATGATCAATGGAAATCAAATTTATCAACCCATGGAGGTCTGGATTTGGAGTCACACTCAAAATTAAAGTGGAAAACCACACTACAGCCTGATCCAACTTTGATGAAATGTCCTTAATACAAGTCAAAATGAGGTTCAGTAGTGTGTATGGCCTCCACGTGCCTGTATGACCTCCCTACAACGCCTGAGCATGCTCCTGATGAGGTGGCGGATGGTATCCTGAGGGATCTCCTCCCAGACCTGGACTAAAGCATCCGCCAACTCCTGGACAGTCTGTGGTGAACGTGGCGTTGGTAGATGGAGCGAGACATGATGTCCCAGATGTGCTCAATTGGATTCAAGTCTGGGGAACGGGCGGGCCAGTCCATAACATCAATGCCTTCCTCTTGCAGGAACTGCTGACACACTCCAGCCACATGAGGTCTAGCATTGTCTTGCATTAGGAGGAACCCAGGGCCAACCGCACCAGCATATGGTCTCACAAGGAGTCTGAGGATCTCATCTCGGTACCTAATGGCAGTCAGGCTACCTCTGGCAAGCACATGGAGGGCTGTGCGGCCCCCCAAAGAAATGCCACCCCACACCATGACTGACCCACCGCCAAACCGGTCATGCTCGAGGATGTTGCAGGCAGCAGAACGTTCTCCACGGTGTCTCCAGACTCTGTTACGTCTGTCACATATGCTCAGTGTGAACCTGCTTTCATCTGTGAAGAGCACAGGGCGCCAGTGGCGAATTTGCCAATCTTGGTGTTCTCTGGCAAATGCCAAACGTCCTGCACGGTGTTGGGCTGTAAGCACAACCCCCACCTGTGGATGTCGGGCCCTCATACCACCCTCATGAAGTCTGTTTCTGACCGTTTGAGCAGACACATGGACATTTGTGGCCTGCTGGAGGTCATTTTGCAGGACTCTGGCAGTGCTCCTTCTTGCACAAAGGCGGAGGTAGAGGTCCTGCTGCTGGGTTGTTGCCCTCCTACGGCCTCCTCCACGTCTCCTGATGTACTGGCCTGTCTCCTGGTAGCGCCTCCATGCTCTGGACACTACGCTGACAGACACAGCAAACCTTCTTGCCACAGCTCGCATTGATGTGCCATCCTGGATGAGCTGCACTACCTGAGCCACTTGTGTGGGTTGTAGACTCCGTCTCATGCTACCACTAGAGTGAAAGCACCGCCAGCATTCAAAAGTGACCAAAACATCAGCCAGGAAGCATAGGAACTGAGAAGTGGTCTGTGGTCACCACCTGCAGAACCACTCCTTTATTGGGGGTGTCTTGCTAATTGCCTATAATTTCCACCTGTTGTCTATTCCATTTGCACAACAGCATGTGAAATGTATTGTCAATCAATGTTGCTTCCTAAGTGGACAGTTTGATTCCACAGAAGTGTGATTGACTTGGAGTTACATTGTGTTGTTTAAGTGTTCCCTTTATTTTTTTGAGCAGTGAATAATTGTGTAATATGATTTTGGACTGTTTAATGAAGAAAAATACAATTCCCTTTTGATTTGAACTAAATCAGAGGACCGCCTGGGACATCCTGGGACAGTCCTCTTTGGCCCTTCCGAATAAAACCCCCACTCGGGTTTTCGATCAGCAGACCAAGCTTACCTCAATTACGAGATGGCTAAAGGTTGCAGACCATGTTTTTCTCCATTAGGAGGACAAAGGTTGTAGACCATTGCTGAATCTTTTAACCATACCACGTGGTTAAACTCTTAGACTATCGATACCGACAGAATAAGAACAAGTCTTTGTTATTAATTACTAGTTTGCAGCTAGGAATTCGGTATCATTGAACACGAATAACTACAACTGCCGAAACAGCCATTCTATAACGAATGTCACTCTGAACAATCCCCTCTAACCACAACCGAGAGAGAGAGGGAGAGAGACGGACAATTCTACAAAATAAACTTTTCACCAGCGATCAAGACGACACACTGAGTGTAAATACAGTGGGGAGAACAAGTATTTGATACACTGCTGATTTTGCAGGTTTTCCTACTTACAAAGCATGTAGAGGTCTGTCATTTTTATCATAGGTACATTTCAATTGTGAGAGACGGAATCTAAAACAAAAATCCAGAAAATCACATTGTATGATTTTTAAGTAATTCATTTGCATTTTATTGCATGACATAAGTATTTGATCTCCTACCAACCAGTAAGAATTCCGGCTCTCACAGACCTGTTAGTTTTTCTTTAAGAAGCCCTCCTGTTCTCCACTCATTACCTGTATTAACTGCACCTGTTTGAACACCTGTTTGAACTTTCCCCAGTGAAAGTTGCACCCCGGCTTTGAGTGTGTGCCCACATGGATCAGAAGGGCAGAGACTGTTTTGCCTGGACACTCAATTTCTAACACAAATGAACACATAAGTTAATCATGCAGCTGACCCAATTACAAAATATTTTACTTCTGGGTTACAGAGATTACTCACAGGTCAACCAGTGATTGCTAATGGGGAAATGAGCTATTTTATCCCCAGTTCTTCAATTCACTTCCTTCCCAATACACTCTCTGGAGGCATGGGGAATATACAGAGAACCTCATTGCTTTTCAGGGAAAAATATCACAAGCTGTATTGATATTTGAATAAATGGACATGGCCTTTATTGTGTGTTTTTATTAGGTCCTTTTTATTGAGAGGGATGGCCACAACGTTTACACCCTGACTCACTCCAGCTGCTCTATGGAGAGAAGGGAGCTTTTTCATCAAGTGTTCATGTCATTGTTGTACTCATCCCTTGGTGTGCCTGAAGAATCAATCATGTTCATCAGCCACTCTCTGGCAGACGTCATTGGCTAGGCTGTTGTTGTTTGTACTGACACAAGACTGAGATATCAAAAGGGGAGATAAGGAATCAAATGACTGAGGTAAATCCCTGGCCTGCCCCTCTGCCAAGTTGACATGTTAACCCTGTTGGGACTAACTGGGACTAACTTTGTTGGGACTAACTGACATCACTAACTGTAGCAAACAACACACCTGAAACAATGTGTTACAATGAGGTCTCCAGGTACAGAGCCACAACGAACACACTCACAACTGTTTGAGTTCCTTATTAACAACAAAAACAATGCTCCGGAAGTCTGTGGACCAGCTTTTCAAATAATGTTGATCATAGCTTTTGCCATCTGGGGCCAGAAAATAGGATTCTTTGAATCCCAATAAGAGTTCTCTATTGTCTTTAGTCATATTGTTTACTTAGTGTTTTTTTGTCATACAGCCAATGTTGTAGCTAGCAGTGATTTAAAGCTAGAATCGTTAGTTGAAACAATAACAGAGGTCACCCATGTTTGTTTTGGTAAAAAGCTGAGGGATGGGCTTGGAGAAATGTAACCACTCTCACATTTATAGACAGAGTTATGGATGCAAGGACTGACCATCCATGATATGAAAATGATAGTTTGAAGACATGTTTTGAGGTGTACGTCAGTTGAACTAAGATCATGAGGCAGTTGCAAGTCATGTTCTTCAAGAATCAATGGGCATATTTCATTAATTTATAGTGCAAAACATGTATGTAGCACTAGCAAACTAAGGATAATTGCTTTTTTAATCATCAATGATTACTAAAACGGTAGGACTATTTCCTTTTGAAGGAATGGGAAAAGTCAGGATGATTTTCTCTGAAGCAAATTGTTCTGACCTTGTCAGCATTACTAACTGAGTCATCTGTAAGCCCAGAATGTGACTAGAACAAACAATAATTGTGGGAAACATTGAATCAATTAGGGCCCATTGAGGCCCATTTTCTATCAAATCATAAGACAGTGAGTTGTGCTGAGCAGCCACAGGTTGCTCCCATACCAAGCTGCTTTCAGTCTGACTAGTGCAGAGAAAATAATAAAAAATATGAAAGGAAAAAACATAGCATGCAACTCATTTCTTACTATGTAAAAGTTTCACAAGGTCATTTTGAGAGGCATGTTCACACAATACCTGAATACAGATTTGTTTCCTTGCTCTACAAGTCACGACGCCCCAGGTCTTTAAGCAATCATTATTACCATACAAATAGACAGATCTATTTAACAACCCTCTTTTTATCGCATAACACTTATTCTTTAGTGTTGCTCCTTGAAAGGCATTGAAATGCGGCTCCCCTTTTGCAGCGGAGCGTCTATGGTTGATAAAGGCTCAGAGCAATAGACGAAGCAAGGCTGACATCTTCTTAAGAGATGATAGGGAAACCAAATCAAATAGGATGGAACAGTCAGTCTTTTCACAGATAGGTAGCTCATTCTGCTGGCTGGGAGTTTACATCCCTAGTGGCGCTCTGCCTGGGAAAGATAGCTCACTCGGACTCCATTCATTATTTCATTCCCTGTCCCTCTTTTTAAATTTTAAGCCATTTATTTTTGGCTTTAATGAATTGCGTATTTTTCCATTTTTGATGAGGATCTTGGAATTTAGATTTTGAGACAAAATACTTAATCACATTCCTTTTTCATTTATGTGAGAGGCAAAAATCAATTATTTTTATTAGACAAAGCAGATTGCAATGGAATGGGTAGCATCTAGAAACAAAGGATTCAGAGTGGCCCAGATAAGTGTTATTCTTGCCCCCTGAGGTAAAAGCGTGTGGCTTGGGTTATTAAACACTTTGCAAACATTTGCCCTCTCATCCAGGCAGAAAAATAAGTAGTATAGCAGTACCAACAATGATACTTTACCATACTGTTAAATTATTAGACATTATAAAACATTGTCCTATATTGTAAAACTACAGTATTACAGGCCCAATTGGGAACTAATCACAAAATCCTTCAACTATCTGTAAAAAACTATCTGGCTTTAGACATCTATTCTAACACTGGTCCTTCAAACCAGATCCAACAGAAAGTACTAGAGCATAAGGATGCACAGGCTGTGCAAGATGGCCTTTTTTTTAACAATATCCATTGGTCATCACAGTCATATTTGACATATGATGCATTTCTTGCATATTTTCTTGTCTTGCTTTTGTTGACCTGACATTCTAATACCCATATGCCCTCTCTTGTGGAGGGGAGAGTCTCCTCTGTGGCAGAGCTACTGGCTGGAAGGAGTTACCTCAAATATGGACTATTTACTGCTCAACTTAATCAAGCATGCACAACTCTACAGGATTTTCGGCTTGGTGCTTCTTGAAGAGCGCTTTGCTATCATACCCCATGCATTCTTGACAAATCCCTTTGAAAATGATTTGTAAAAATGTACTTGAAAAGAAGAATTACATGACAGATAAAACATATCACCAGTGAAAGGCTAGACAATGTATGTTGAGAAATTGGGAAGACGGTAGAAACAATGAATATTAAGTGCCTTAGAATCTAAAGCTGTCCTGCCGACTAAATTGAAACTGTATATCCTGAGGGGGCAAGGTTTCCAAATTGCTAATTACCGCCTCTGAAAGGGGTCTGTTTCTGATATGTTTGCTTGTGAAAGCCTGGCGCTTAATGAAGCGGTGGCAGTTTTTTTTTATTGCCCCTCTCCGGCTCTCAGGCCTCTCCCCGGACTTCCTCCCAGGCCAGAACAATGGCAGGCCCAGGAGCCCAGCTCTCCCACAGGCCCGGCGAGAGGAGGCCGGGGGCTTGGTACTGAGGAAGCCGCTCGGCACGCTGAAATATGGAGGAGACAGATAAGGTGGCAGCGGCACAGAGAGGCCCTCTCCCATGGGCCCAAAGGGAAATGTGCAGTTATTAAGAGGAAGATGAGAGAGATTAAATGGCCTTTGTGCTCATTTTCACAGAGACTTTTCTTTTTTTCATTATTAGGCCAGCCTTCATCTGAGAGATGAAAGGAGTGGTAAATGACTTTTCACTTCATTCAGCCACACATTGGTTTTGAGGAAAACTTCCATTACTGGCACTTGCCAGACATGATAAAAACACTAATATCTATTGTTTTAAAAAGTCTTATATACATTAAATGTATTGGTCTTGCTCCACACACAAGGAACAATGTCACTTTGAGGGAAGTTTTCTGCAAACCACTGGAAATTATTTTTTCATACTAACTATATTATTGGCCTACAGGTAGGCATCATTGCTTGCCTGGTCAAGAAAACATAAAGTTGACCTGACATGATGTATGTACTGTTATAACCTGGGAGGTTCGAGCCCTGAATGCTGTTTGGCTGACAGCCGTGGTATATCAGATCGGATACCACAGGTATGACAAAACAGTTATTTTTACTGCTTTAATTATGTTGGTAACTAGTTTATAATAGCAATATGGCACCTCAGGGGTTTGTGGTATTTGGTCAATATACCACGGCTAAGGGCAATGTGTCGTGCCTAAGAACAGCCCTTAGCCGTGGTATATTGGCCATATACCACACCCCCTCATGCCTTATTGCTTAATTATTACCCTCTGGGAAGTTCACTTTTTAAAGAGAACAATACATCTATTCTATTGTTTTCTTGTTGTATGATATTTATAACTATTTTTCTGTTACGGGTAGCCTATATTTATTGTTATTTTATTCCTTATTGTTATTTACTTACTTATTGCTATTCTTGTTGTTTTTTATTAAACAACAATAACATGCTAAACACACAAAAAAACAGAACAAGCATGGAAAACAGTGTTTAAAACCCTTTACAATGAAGATCTGTGAAGTTATTTCGATTTTTATGAATTATCTTTGAAAGACAGGGTCCTGAAAAAGGGACGTTTCTTGTTTTGCTGAGTTTATGTACATGCAGGTAGCGTTAATGTGTAGCGTTAATGTGTACATGCAGATAGCGTTAATGTGTAGCGTTAATGTGTACATGCAGATAGCATTAATGTGTAGCGTTAATGTGTACATGCAGATAGCATTAATGTGTAGCGTTAATGTGTACATGCAGATAGCATTAATGTGTAGCGTTAATGTGTACATACAGGTAGCGTTAATGTGTACATGCAGGTAGCGTTAATGTGTAGCGTTAATGTGTACATGCAGGTAGCGTTAATGTGTACATGCAGGTAGCGTTAATGTGTAGCGTTAATGTGTACATGCAGGTAGCGTTATGTACATGCAGGTAGCGTTAATGTGTACATGCAGGTAGCGTTAATGTGTACATGCAGGTAGCGTTAATGTGTACATGCAGGTAGCGTTAATGTGTACATGTGTAACAGATGTATATGTACTCTCCATGCTTTGTGTTTTCTCAAAATAAATCACTTTGGCCGGTGGTCCCAGTTGAGCATTTATTTCTGTTGTTAAATGGGAAACAGCACGTTAGTTGTGCAGGGCTGAACGGTATTGATGGCTGTCGATGGCAAAATCTGTAGCATGAAGACAACTGTGTTAGCAGTGGCTTATGTGACCATTACATCGATGTATGCTAGCTAACACACTTATTTACAGCAATCGTATGCCAAAGCACATCCCGGAAAGCCCCTCAATCCCTAACAGGTACCATATACCCACACATGTATAAATCAGTAACGTACCGCAAACTTGTACACATTGTAAAATAGAAAATAGAAAACAGTATTCAGAACGTGACCTACCCCTTGCATCACATTTTCATACTGGGGAGACCTGACGTTCACGATCTCCCCCTATCTGTAAGCGGAACCAATCACAACACACCTTATTGTCATCAGAGTTGAACTAACCAATAAGAATGCTTGAACATTAAATACACATTTCTTTAGAGGCAAGTGGAAACATAACCAACCCTGTTACATTCTCCCCTGCTGAATTACACTTGCATACTATAAAGAAACAAAATGAGGTATGCAATACCTTGCAATACATATGTCACCACACATTCCAGTGCAAAGACTATTCTCTAAAGATAATTAGTGTCACACCCTGACCATAGTTTGCTTTGTATGTTTCTATGTTTTGGTTGGTCAGGGTGTGATCTGAGTGGGCATTCTATGTTGGATGTCTTGTTTGTCTATTTCTATGTCTGGCCTGGTCATTGTCTCTGATTGGGAACCATATTTAGGTAGCCTGGGTTTCACTGTGTGTTTGTGGGTGATTGTTCCTGTCTTTGTGTTTGCACCAGATAGGACTGTTTGGGGTTTTCACATTTCTTGTTTTTGTATCCAGTTGTTTATGTGTACATTTCCGTATTAAAAGAACCATGGACACTTACCACGCCGCATATTGGTCCTCTGATCCTTTTCGCCTCTCCTCTTCGGAAGAAGAGGAGGAAATCTCTTACAATTAGGGGAATTCAAAGACCCCGTAGGTAAACATGCCTGTTACATGTTCAGTACACTCAGTGACAATAAGAACCTCAGACAGAAAAACCTTGGCCTACATGACCTCTGACCCATTACCTCAATGGAGTCCCTTGAAAGTTAAAAGTAAAAAAAAAATGTTGGGGGGAGGCTACAGACTTGGATTCTAATCCTACACCCACACAGGTACTCTAATGAATTCTGTATGAAAAACCCTCTGTGTCTGCATAGTCTCACTGGGTGTTTCCTAACCCGACCGACCAGCCCCTGACCTGACAGTCCTAACAGAGTTATCATTACGTTTAACCTGTTCAACTACAACCAACATTGGTGGGTCACTATCCACAGTCGATGGGTAGTCAAGGTCAAGGGTTCTGTGACTGTTGCTGGAACTTGTGCCACCAGCGGCATCTTCAGAATGCCTTTCTTCCTCAGAGGGTTTGGACAATTCCAAAGAGGTTGCTTTTTTTGGGAGAGGTTGCTCTCCCAAAAATTCCCAAGCTTCCTCTTTCCACGTTCACCCTTATTCGTCAGCAGCACCCGATCACCGATCTCCACTGGAGCTCCTCTGATCTTCCTGTTGTAGAGGCCCGCATGCCTCTTCAGCTGTTTGGTTGCCGACACCTGAACCGTCTCCATGGCCTCCCTCAGGTCTCTCGTCAGGGACTTGATGTACTCGTCATAGTCTACAACATCTGAGTCTTGCAGCACAGTACCAAACATCATGTCGACAGGCAGACGTGGGGTTCTCACAAACATCAACTGGAAAGGGGCCTGGCCCGTGGTTTCATGGACTGTACAGTTGTAGGCAAAGGTCAACGACTTCAGCTTCTGGGGCCACCTGTGCTTCGCTCTCGTAGGTAAAGCCCTGATCATGTTTCCCAGCATTCTATTGAACCTTTCGACTCACCCGTTCCCCATCGGATGGTACTGAGTTGTGTGCGACTTCTGGACTCCTGCAGCACTCAACAACTCAGAAATCAATTTACTTTCAAAGTTGACCCCTTGGTCAGAGTGGATACAACGAGGAAAACCATACACACAGAAGTTGTTTTTCCACAGCTGAAGGGCCACTGCTTTAGCTGATTGGTTCGGACACAAGAAGGCATGGGCCATCTTAGTAAAATGATCAGTGACGACCAGAACATCCAATGACTTGTTGTTGGAGTCTTCAGCAGACCAGAAGTCCACACACACCAACTCGAGGAGCTCAGTCGTGATGATGTTCTCCAGTGGAGCTCTATCCTCTGGCTCGGGGGCCTTACTGAACACACACCTCTTGCAGGTCTTGACATACTCTCTCACATCCGACTCTAGACCATGCCAGAAGAACCTCTGTCTTGTCAAGTACAACGTCCGCTGTTGCCCCTGATGACCGGCTTCATCGTGGACACCCTTCAAAACTGTCGCCCTCATGGAGGTGGGTACTACATACTGGTACGTTTTCTTCTTTGACATCAAACTTTTGGTAACGCGATATAGTACACCCATTTTCAGAGTGATCTTCTCCCAGGTCTTCAGAATCCGCAGAGCCTCGATTGGTTCATGGCCACGTTCCCTCCTAGAAGGTCTACGTCCCCTTTCCACGTAGAAGACAACTCTGGCGAGTGCATCATCCTGGCGCTGCTTTGATATCAGGTCGTTACGGGACAGCACTCTCACATCTGACATCTCAGATGGCACCAGTGACTGAGTGAGCTGAGGCAGTAGCAGCGCACAGTTCTGTAGACCAGCCTCCTCTTGCGACCTCAGGACTGCTGACACCGCTTCCTTTGACAGAGAACCAGGAGAAGGATAGGTGGTAGTTTGGCAGTCCATGACAATTTCACAGGCATCTGCCTCAATTGACGGTGAGCAGCTTTCGAGGTCGAATGGGTGGTTCGACCAGCGGAACACATCTTGCACCTTCTCAGCATGTACTCCCGCAGCTTCTTCCAGCAAGGCCTTGTATGGAACCCTTGTGATACGGTGGAGAGCGCTCGGCTGCACAAATGGCTGTCTACTGAGTGCATCAGCAATGACATTTTTGGGACCGGGGATGTACTTTATGTCAAACTCGAATGGAGCGAGTTTAGCAACCCATCTTTGTTCACAGGCGTCCAATTTGGGCTTGGATAGGATGTACGTTAATGGGTTGTTGTCTGTCCATACAGGAAAAGGCTTGCCCCAGCGTAAAGCAAAAACTCTAACCTATGGGCAGGATACTTTAACTGTGCATAAGTAAGAGATTTGCTAGCGAATGCTACGGGCCTGGCTGCAGACCCATCCTCTGGCACTTGGAAGAGGACAACACCTAATCCATTACTAGATGTGTCTACAGACAACAAGAAAGGTCTACTAAAATCAGGGTGGGCTAGCATGACCTGATCGAGGAGAGCTTGTTTCAATCGACTAAAGGCCTGTTTGCACTCACCAGTTCAGTCTGCTGCTGTGAGTTTTCTATGTATTCCTCTTTTCCTCTTGCCTTTCCCATGGCGTGGTGCCTTCGTCCCAGTTGTCAGCCCATGCAGCGGCTTAGCGATGGTGGAGCACCCCTCAATGAACTGCTGGTAATAGACTATCATTCTGAGAAAGGACCGAATCTTCCCCTGGGAGGGCACGTCCGTGTTATCCTCCATGAGATCCTTCTCTGTCATCCCTGCAATAGCCTCCACTTTTTTTGGGTCTGTGGCCACACCTCCTTCACTGTTGACATGCCCCAAGAACCGCACTGACCTTTTCATGAAATGGCATTTCTTTGGAGACAGTTTCAGATTGTGGGCCTTGAGACGCTCAAAAACTGACTCCAAGCGTTGCAATCCAAGTTCTTCAGTCGGGGCAAAAACCAGCGCATCGTCCAGGTAGCATAGAAGGCTAGAAAAATGTTGATCCCCAAAAATGCTCAACATCATCCTCATGAATGTAGATGGGCTGTTGCATAGTCCTTGTGGAAGACGGTTATATTCATATAACCCAAAAGGAGAAGTGAAGGCTGTAAACTTCTTGTCTTCTTCATGTACCTCCACATTGTAGTAGCCTGAGGTCAAATCCATTGTAGAGAAGAAGGCATTGCCACCCAGGGCCGCCAGAGAATCAGCTTGGTGAGGTACTTTGAGTATCCTTTACGGTGCGAGCATTGAGCCATCGGAAGTCTGTACACAGTCTCAGATCGCCAGACTTCTTCCAGACCAGCACGAGCGGGGAGGCATACTCACTGCTGGATTTCCTGATTATCTCTTGCTCTTCCATCTCATCCAAGGCCTGCCTGAGCTTGTCATAATGGTTAGGGGAGAGCCTACGGTAAGGTAGCCTAAAAGGCTTAGTGTCACTGAGTCTGATGCGATGGACATATCCAGTAGCCTTCCCGCAATCTAGTTTGTTCCGGGAGAAGATACACTCGTAGCGGGCTATTAGCTGAACTAGCCTGGCCATACACTGATGCGACAACTGAGTGTACTCAATGTCAATGTCACCTAGCCCTAACTCGTGCAACATCTCACTTGTCACTCTGTGCGGTTTTACGGCACTGTCAACAGTCAAGCTATCTCCACTACCATTGTCAAAGTCTTGATTGTCATCCATTTTGTGTACCTGCTGCACCAGGGGGACCGGTTCGGCAGTGGGCCCATCTATGTAGTCAGTGTCAAAGTCCTCTAATGCCATGCAAGGAAAAACGTCCACTATCTTGGCATTGCGTCTCACTGTTATCGGCTTTGGTGAGGGATTGATAACTTTGACAGGGACCCAGCCATCACTCCACCATGTCGCTACTGTTCTCCCCACTAGAATGTTTTTCGGTCTTGAGCGTGCCCTCGTAGGCACCGGGGGGGGGGGGGGGGGGGGCCCGTGCAAATAGTCTGGGTGTCACGTCCTGACCATAGAAAGCCTTTATTTTCTATGGTGGAGTAGGTCAGGGCGTGACTGGGGGGTGTTCTAGTTTAATATTTATATGTGTAGTCTAGTTTTTGTATTTCTATGTTGGCCTGGTATGGTTCCCAATCAGAGGCAGCTGTCTATCGCAGCCTTTTCCCACCTGTTGTTTGTGGGATCTTGTTTTTGTATTTTTGCTTTTGAGCCCTACAAGGCTGTACGTTTGTTTCTCTTTATTGTTTTGTTGCTGGTTCACATTTAAATAAATCACGCTGCGCCTTGGTCTACCAATTTTGACAAGCGTTACACTGGGTAGCCATTCAATTAGCTGTTCAGTAATCTTATGGCTTGGGGGTAGAAGCTGTTAGGAAACCTTATGGACCTAGACTTGGCGCTGGAGTCTTTGATAATTTTAGGGCCTTCCTCTGTCGCCGCCTGGTATAGAGGTCCTGGATGGCAGGACGATTGGCCCCAGTGATGTACTGGGCCGTTCGCACCACCATCTGTACTGCCTTGCGGTCGAAGGCCGAGCAGTTGCCATACCAGGCAGTGATGCAACCATTCAGGATGCTCTCGATGGTGCAGCTGTATAACTTTTTGAGGATCTGGTGACCCATGACAAATCTTTTCAGTCTCCTGAGGGGAAATAGGTTTTGTCGTGCCCTCTTCACGACTGTCTTGGTGTGTTTGGACCATGATAGTGTGTTGGTGACGTGGACACCAAGGATCTTGAAGCTCTCAACCTGCTCCACAACAGCCCCGTCGATGAGAACGGGGGTGTGCTCGGTCCTCCTTTTCCTGTAGTCCATGCTATAGTCCATGCTATATAAGATGTGAAGCAACCACCTTGGCCTTATGAAGGGTCTATGAAAGATATATTAAGACTAACACAATTGTTGTGCATTTAAAATGGGTCCAAATCATTGTTATGTTAGTTGAACAAAACACCTTCATAGTCATCTGCATTCTGCTTTAACATCTGAGGATGCTGATTGTTGTAGTTTACACCAGCAGCTTACACTGTCCTCCTATCCTAGACACACCTATAAGCTAGTATCAACTTACACCATACTCATCATATTCATGTGCTATTGACATAAATACTGGAGCTGTAATCCACCAGCTTACCTGTATTCCTCTCTCCCTCTCCCCCAGCAGCATGATGGATGAGCTGGTGCATGACCTGGTGTCAGCCCTGGAGCAGACCTCAGAGCAGGCCAAGCTCCAAGCTCTCCTCCCAGAGCAGAGGAGCTCTGGGAGGAGATGGTTCTGAGCCCTTCTGTAGCAGCGCAGGTAGATCCTCCGACGTCGGGGATGGAAACACCGCTGTGACTCCCCCCTCCACCCCATGGAGCATGGCTGCTGCCTCAGTGAGGCTGAGGCCATCAAAACCAAACCAACCACTCATGGCCTGAGTAGGACTCCTTCACAGAGAACACCCTGGAACGGCCATTTTAAGAGGAGGCGGATGGTCAAACGCATGACCTCAGACGTGACGGTCAGCCTGCAGCAGAAGTTGACGGTGTCAGGAGTGGATAGCGAGTGGAGTGGGAACCACAAGTCATCCAAAAAATAAATGTCTGTCCAGGCTGACGAAGGGTCTGGAGGCTGGGTGGGAGTGGGAGTGGGAGGCTGATGCAGTGGGTCTCAGGGTAGAGGAGTGCTGGACGGATAAGATCCCACTGGTCCGAGAGCAATGAGAGGCTTGTGATGAGAACATGTCTGAAGGGTAATGTTCTAAACATTATGCATATACCTAAACATCACTTTCATTTTATTTGTGTGTGAGAAAATATCTATTTGGGCAAAACAATCATTTAACATCCTATAGGATAGAATATTTTAGGATACTGAAATAGTCTTACTTTTTACATGAAGAGGTTTCATTGAGCAATTCCTAAATATTACATCATATTTGCAACCTTTGCAATATTTACAACATATCCATTGTAAAATATGTTATTGTTAGCCTTTGTTGACACAGACCAAGTCAAACTGCAAATCACCCTTAAATTTACCCTTTATGTGGTGAAGTTACTGAAGCAGTTTGGCCCGTAATATAAAAGTCATGGGCATAACTACTATCTGACAGAGGCAATTAAACACAGCGACATTTAAAATGATCTATACTGCCTGTCTTCATCTAGTTGTCAATATTCAATGTGGCCCCATCTAAAACAAAAAGTGTATCACATTGATGCTTCTGCACCTTCAAGTATTCAAATAAAAAATGAATGACATTCCCCTCTCCTGCTCATCTCCTCTCTCTCTTTCTGAGGTGATCAGTCGGGAGGGGTCACTCATTCTTTGGCCGCAAGGCATCACTCAGCTCATTACTTTGTTGGGAGAAATATTGTCACAAATGAATGTCACTTGGTGAGGTATTGATTGGTTTCAAAATTAATTTCTATCTTATTCTTGATAATTGAAGTTATAGTTGCCCTGAGTTCAACTGACTGCATTCCAATGCATTTATTTGTTCAAAATGAGATATACAACCTTCTATAAGTGACATTGGAACCAATCAATTACCATGCTGTCATATTAATTATAATAATGGGATTACTAAATAGGCTTATACAGTCCTGCCTGGCCACTGTAGGCTTCAGCCAGAGGTCAACATTTTTACATAAATGATCAAGCCTGACATCTGATACCATCAACACAGAGGCAATCATCAGTATCAGTATACTACATTAGTATGAAAATAGAAAGTAGGACCATGGCGCAATAGGCTGGTCCCATATCAGTGCATGGTGCTGCCTGTGTGTAAATCTGGTTGGTCTCTTTCCTCCCATGTCCATCCCACTGCTAGACACCTGCCTCCACTGGGTATTCCCCTTGATGATCTCATTATCTGTTGGCTATAAAAAAAAATAGGGAGAAGACGTCTGTGGTAACCAATAATAGGGATACAGAGGGCTTTACATCTTCTGGTTTAATTTGTGCTGACCTCTTAATGGTACTTGTTTTCTTACTTTATGGAAAAATCAATAACAGTTCTGACAGAAAACAGCTCAGAAGAAGAAATAAATGGGAACACTGTGGCACACTGTCAATCATTTCTCACTTACACAACAGCACACTGCTGATTGCTGCTCAGTAGACTGCCGCTCTGTACTGAGGACTGAACAATCTATGGGTTAAGTCCTACTGAAGCCCAAAGAGATGGAAAAATGGTATCAAGTAATGGAGGGTTGACAGTGGTACAACAGCCATATTTAGATATCAGGAAATGCTATGATCCATCTGATGTTTTAGAGTTAAAGACACTTTAGAGTGTCTTAAAGTGTCTTTTAAACTTTTAGGGTTCAGTGGTCTCTCTCTGTTCGTTCCATTAACCTCTTCATATTCCGTGTTTGATCTCTGAAACGTCCCTTGCCTCAAGGTCACAGCTCATGCAGTATGTGCCCAGACCAGAGCCTGCCTTTAGCCAACCAAGTGCATGGGTAGCAGATGTTGGCAGCTCCAGCTGGGCATCCTTGATTAGAGTAGCATTGGCCTACTGGCAGGATGGCCACCTGGTGCCAAGTCTGGCCCAGAGAGCAGGCCTCACCTGTAGGTGAAGGCACACAGAGAGACAGCCACTGTCTTCAGCTGTGGTGGTGGTACTATTGGTGGACAACCTTGTCACCGGAGAAACAGAAGCCATTGGCGTGCATTTGTCACACTCCACTCCATAATTTTGTCATTTGGATTTTTTTGAAAACTCTACGAGGAGTTTTGTTTTAGAGCTGTATTCCATTTGCTGAAGTTCATTTTCAGCAATCTCTGAGACTAATCCAATTACAGGAGCTCAGGGAGGGTGGGATAACCTTATAATCAGACGCCTATGGAAGAGGGCATGGATTTGGGCTGGGGTGGCTTGTTTGAAGAGCCTACAGATCCATTGTTATCAGCGCTTTGCCCCCCTCTGTCTTTGTCTCTTTATTCCTCTGCTGAATGAACCCAGGCTCAAATAAATGGCGGCCGACTCGTAATCTCTGAGCAAACTAGCCTGCCTCTCCCAGGAGCCAGGGATTATATCCTATTGGATAGTGTGTTTTTGCTTCACGGAAAAGAAGGGAGCTTTTGTTCCACACTGGAATGCAGTTTTCATGTCTTGTAACATGTAACCGTCCTTGTATTCATTTAGTGCCACCATGGTTGTAGGGAACATCAGTGTGAAGACTTATTTAGTGACATGGTGCCTGATGTATGTGATGGTACTTCTCTGGGATGAAGAAATGGAAGGTGAGTGTTTTTGATGACCGTTACCTGTAGTTGATACTAACACAGGGATGATTCCTTTTCTCGTAACTGCATGTAAAACAGACTAAGTTTGAATAAAATGTTAGTTAACTTTTCCTGACAAAGGTCATGGGAGATGAGAGAGAGGTGTTTCCCAACTGGTCTCAAGAAAAATGGCAGCCTCATGACCTTATTCATGGTCATTAAATAGATAGCACTTAATGGAAATGGTTTCACATTGGCTCAGGGCTGCTCCCAGCGACATCACGTTAGACCTTTAATATGGATAAATACTTCATGTGTGGCTCTAATTCATTGTTTATACCTGTGATCTTTTTCAAACTTTGCACCAAATCCCCCTATAGGAAGCAAACACGTTTTCAACTCAGAAATGGAAGAAGCTGTTCTTCCGCTGCCACCTGTGAGTCATACCTTCTTTGTGGAGGAGCACTTTTCTAAATGTTCTGCTATTAACCCGTTACACTACCTGTCCGTATACATGTTGAGAATTGCATATTTGGGCACTGATAAAAGCCTAAATTGGAACGTGGTGGCTGTACAACAACATGCTATAAATGACGTCAGAGCTCAGGCTCTGCCCTTCGCGGTGCTGTATGGGTTTTGACTAACGACAGCCGTTCTGAGAAGTTGCCTTAAACCCTCCTGCTAATTGGGCAACTTTTGAAAATGTTTTGTTTTCTGATTGAGGGAAACGCTGTAAATTAAGAAGACTCAAAGTATTTTTAAAGATGAGACGTTGATGATTATAATAAATACTGCTTTGAAGTCTTACAAGCAAGCCAAGAGTCCAAATGTGCACATCACTTTTCCATATCATAAAACTCTTGTCGTATACAGTGTCAACATTTATGACCACTATGTTTGATTTTTATTTATTTTATTTCACCTTTATTTAACCAGGTAGGCCAGTTGAGAACAGGTTCTCATTTACAACTGCGACCTGGCCAAGATAAAGCAAAGCAGTGCAACACAAATAACATACACACACTTACACATGGAATAAACGTACGGCCTGTATGTACAGTTGATGTACAGTTGATGTACAGTTGATGTACAGTTGATGTACAGTTACAAGATGACATGGCATCATAACCTGGGTTGTTCTGAACAGAATGTGCCTCTGGTTGTCTACCATGAAGAAGATTTACCACTGAACACGCACCTGATGCACGCATGAGTCTTTTCTGTGTTCACCTACGATCCGTTTCGCTGAACTGACCTGTGAAAGCGTAACACTGTCAGATTGTATTTTCTAATTTAGCTAGTCATGTTGACAATAGAACACGCTTTCAAATGATGCCCACCTGACCCAGATTGCGATTTAAAATGGTCTGTTTTTTGATTGCCTAAACAACAACAGTAATTGTGTGATGGCGGGGATGCAGGGCTGTGTTCCAAACAAAACAACTCGTTGTGCACACTGGAGAGGTGTGTGGCCACTTAGAGACACCAGTTAGTCATCTCACTCGAACCCTTGTAATTTCTCTGTTTTATGTTGCACCTACCCCACATTTTACAAGAATATTTGTATCATGTTTCTGAATGTATCCAGAGTATTTTCAGATTTCGTTATCCACAAATGCGGCAAAAAGTATAGTAAAATTAAAATGCACATAAAATCAACAGCTTCATTTTTGGATTCAGTCATGTCAGGTAAACTGTTGTGTCCTCAATATTGGTCGAATAATTTTCCTATAATCTCCAAACTTTTCCCTTTCAATTGGTACTATGCTTATGTAAATGCATTGGAATGCATTTCATATTCTGTAAATGTAGCTCTATCCATATTGTCATGCCCTGACCACAGTAAGCTGTTTTTTCTGTGTTGGTTGGGGTGTGATGGTGACTTGGGTGGGTCATCTAGGTGAATTTGTATTTCTATGTTGGCCTGATATGGTTCCCAATCAGAGACAACTGTTTATCGTTGTCTCTGATTGGGGATCATATTTAGGCAGTCATTTCCCCTTTGTGTTTCGTGGGATCTTGTCTATGTTTAGTTGCCTGTCAGCCTTATTTGTATAGCGTCATGTTTCGTTCGTTGATTTTGTTGTTTTTTGTTCAGTGTTCATTCATTAAAAGAGAATGTAGGCATACCACGCTGCGCCTTGGTCCATTCCATGTGACGATCGTTACACATATAGGCATTCCCATGAGTGTAAAGGTTTAAGGAGAGTATTGGGAGCCAGATTAAGATTATACTGTACATTAGTGATGGGGGAAATATCGACACAGTTACATATCAAGATATTATTTTGGACGATATAACGTTATATTATTGTTTACAATATTGCAATATTTTTACACTAGTCAATCAAATTTCAATCATAAAAAAAGCCCTTCTATAAAGCCCTTCGTACATCAGCTGATGTCACAAAGTGCTGTACAGAAACCCAGCCTAAAACCGCAAACAGCAAGCAATGCAGGTGTAGAAGCACGGTGGCTAGGAAAAACTCCCTAGAAAGCCAAGAACTAGGAAGAAACCTAGAGAGGAACCAGGCTCCACCCGGCATAGCCGGAGATTATAACAGAACATGGTCAAGATGTTCAAATGTTCATAGATGACCAGCAGGGTCAAATAATAATAATCACAGTGGTTGTCGAGGGTGCAACAGGTCAGCACCTCAGGAGTAAATGTCAGTTGGCTTTTCATAGCCGATCATTCAGAGTATTTCTACCTCTCCTGCTGTCTCTAGAGAGTTGAAAACAGCAAGTCTGGGATGGGTAGCACGTCCGGTGAACAGGTCAGGGTTCCATAGGCGCAGGCAGAACAGTTGAAACTGGACTAGCAGCACGGCCAGGTAGACTAGGGACAGCAAGGAGTCATCAGGCCAGGTAGTCCTGAGGCATGGTCCTAGGGCTCAGGTCCTCCGAGAGAGAGAAAGAGAAAGAGAAAGAGAGGAAAAAGAGAGAGAATTAGAGAGAGCATACTTAAATTCACACAGGACACCGGAAAAGACAGGGGAAATACTACAGATATAACAGACTGACCCTAGCCCCCCGACACATAAACTACTGCAGCATAAATACTTGAGGCCTGGAGACACTGTGGCCCCATCCGACGATACCCAGGGACAGGGCCAAACAGGCAGGATATAACCCCACCCACTTTGCCAATGCACAGCCCCCACACCACTAGAGGGATACCTTCAACCACCAACTTACCATCCTGAGACAAGGCCGAGGATAGCCCACAAAGATCTCCGCCACGGCACAACCCAAGGGGTAGTCAGTTGTAGCTGCACCAATACTAAAGTATTACTATAGCCTGTTCTCCTCTTCTTTTTAAATATTGAGCCAATTTGTTTTCAGCACTTTTATTTTCATTACTGATCAAAACTCGTTTTCTCATGGCTCTCTTGTTCCTCTGCAGCAGACATGCGGTGAGCATTGTGTTTGGAACATCGAATCCCAATTGTGAGAATCACAATATATATTGTATCGGCACCTACATATCGTGATTATATCATATCGTGATAATATCTTATCGTGAGGTCCCTGGCAATTCCTGGCCCTATTATACATATGTAAACTGTACTCAGAATATTCTCCTTAAGAGCAGAATATTTATTTTTTAGACAGTCCCTCCATGATTCTGTGATCCAATTTGTTTTGCAAAATCAAAAATTCTACGTAAATTTTACCAATCACTGCACTATTTATGCATTAAACAGTCAAATCATAGTAATATTATTACAAAAATCAAGCATGTGTAATTTTAACCCGCAAATATAAAAAAAATCAGAGGGAAATCCTGGACAGACTGAATAAAGAGCCAGAGAGAGAGAGAGAACTAGAAAAGCTGCGGGATAAGTAGCAATAGTCCTGAAAGGGCCATTAGTTCTTCTTATAGGGGCTGCTGCACATAGCCAGGAGGACGCATGGTGAGGAGATATGCCCTCTACTGCTGTTGAACAGAAAGCAGTGTGCTCCAGATGCTCAGCCGTGTGTCCAGAGGTGGAGGACAGCTGAGGAGAGGCCTGGGGAACCAGGGTCTGGGGAAGGGGGTGGGGAGGGAGGGAGGGATGGTCCAGGAATGCTTGGTTAGGCCAAACGACTTCCACATTCCCTGGAGAGGCCTGGTCCCTCTCACATCTGCTTTTTGGGTGTGTGGGGAGATGGTGCTGACCATCTGGCAGCAGCCTAGTATGAGCCTGCAGTCACCGCCACGCCTGTGCAATATGGCAAAGAACCATACCAGCATGTATCTGACCCCGCCGGTCTCTCTCCCTCGTCACCAAGGTCAACGCTGATCACCACAAAGCAAAATGCAACGCAAACAAGACCGTCAGACTTCCTCTGACCCAATGGACAAAAAGCCTCAAAGGACGGAGCTTGGACGTTTGTGTTACAATTGCCACTTGGCATGCTGTGAGATAATTTAAGACATTTCAAAATCAGTGACTTTATTCCATCCATGGCAGTTTAAATCTAAGGATCTAAAAAACAAAATATGTCATTTTAGCACAATACAGAGATATTAATTCTTAAAATTCACCTTTTGTCAAATAGAACACAGTTCTACATGAACTGCATCAATGTCCACTTCATTAAGACGATTCTTGTAAAAAAAAATTGGTGTAAAACAAATAGATCTATGGAGCTTTTAGTCATGTGTGACCTTGGTGGCTCTATCTCTCAGCCCAAGGTGGCAGAGGTGTGACAGAGGCATAGAGACCCAGGGTAGGGGCCCGTGGCAGAGGTGTGACAGAGGCATAGAGACCCGGGGTAGGGGCCCGTGGCTGAGGGGGGTGTAGGGATGACACGGGGGCCGCCGGGGGCATGGAGAGGGCCAGCCATAGAGTAGCCTGGGCTGGAGCAGCCTTCACAGCAAATGCTGGCCAGTTGTTGTCCGCAGGTCCTGTTCACAGACGGAGGGGAAGGCAGGGGAATCTGCCACGCTCATGTCATCCTCCAGAACGCAGCACAGATTAGATTGGAGCTGACAGCGGAGGATATTCAATTAGATTGTGCATGTCACTCAGTGGTTTCGATCAGTCCTTCTCCATGCCTTGTGGGGAGAGCCCAGTGGGGAGAGCCCAGTGGGGAGAGCCCAGTGGGGAGAGCCCAGTGGGGAGAGCTCCTCTTGTCTTTTTGTGTCATTTTATATTTTTGTCGACCTAGCTAGGGAATTATTTTATTTGGTTATTGAATGTTAATTTTGAAATGATTCATCACAACGTAAATCATTTGTCTTGTTACACATGAGTATTGTCGCTACATAAAGACTGCTTTCTAATTTCAACATGAAATGCATACTGACAATGATATTATTCTTCCTCTTTTGCAGTGATTCTGGCCTAGACAATGTATTCATGTAATATTATTATTCTGTGGCATTTACATGGAGTACCTCTTTTCCCCTCAGAACAGCCTCAATTTGTCAGGGCATAGACTCTACAAGGTGTCGAAAGCGTTCCACAGGGATGCTGGCCCATGTTGACTCCAATGCTTCCCACAGTTGTGTCAAGTTGGCTGGATGTCCTTTGGTTGGTGGGCCATTCTTGATACACACGGGAAACTGTTGCAGTTCTTGACATAAACTGGTGTGCCTGGCACCTACTACCGTACCCCGTTCAAAGGAACTTAAATCTTTTGTCTCAATGCTCAGTCCTTATTTAACCTGTCTCCTCCCCTTCATCTTCACTGACTTGAAGTGGATTTAACAAGTGACATCAATAAGGATCATAGCTTTCACCTGGTCAGTCTGTGTCATGGAAAGAGCAGGTGTTCTTAAGGTTTGGTACTCTCAGTGTACATAACAGGTATGTATGTGCAAATTAAATTAAATACAACTACAGTAATGTAGTAAAATGCAAACAAAAAGCATGTAATAAGCCTTTTAATTCTAGCATTACCAGTTGGTTAAAAGGATGGAGATACAGTATGCCTTTGCTCTTTGTGCGTGTAACAGAATCCTGCGACTAGACAGAAGGAAGTTCCGATACAATAGGCTGGTTGCCAGGCACCCAGGCGGCTCTAATAAGGCGTTGTCATGTCGTGTTAATGAGCGCTGAAGCCTCTGCTAATCTCATTAGCCGTGGTGGGGCGAGGTAGCCCCTGATTTAACAGTTGTCACTACACCTTGACTGTGAGAGGCATGCCCCCTGCGTGCGCCCCGCTGACTGACAGGTCTGTGGAGAGAGCAGTGTCTGGGGACCAGGGTGGTCTACTGTCTGTCTGTCTGCTGTGTGTGTGGTGTGGTGTTGGTGGAGAGTCTGTCAACAAATAGAGAGAGGAATGATGGAGGACAATTAGGAAATAGGCCCTCATGCAGACAGTACTTCATACCATGGTTAATTGTACATCACTAAATTATAAATTGGTGCAGGCCATCCGTGAACACTTTTCTGAACAATCAAACAAAATGTGTAATACAGAATCCTATTCAATTGTTACGGAATTATGTATACATTGTGACTAACAGTTTTGTATTTCCTGCCTGTGCTGTAGGTGATGATGAGCAGAGTGACTGGTTCTTTGAGGGGGAGAGTGGAGAAGGGGGATGGGGATGGGCGTTCCCAGCCTGCTGCCCAGCTGGGACCCAGACACACCTCCTGTCCTAGAGGCATCAGACTTAGCTCCACCCACCTTCCTACAGCCTGCACAGCCCACTAAGAGATGTGATGGTCTTGATTTTGATAACTAATACAAAATACTATGCATTTCCACATGTATCTCTCCAGGCTCTCCTGTTCTGCATCAGGAAAGGCCGGAGGAGGCTGCCCAGGAAGGTGATGGCAGAGTGGCACACTATCGACACAATCTTTTTCCACATGAATGGCTACCAGGCTTTCAATGCTGGTATCTAACAAGTTATGTTATACATACACTGAGTGTACAAAAACATCTTTCCATGACAGTATTTATGCTGCATTTATGCTGCAGTAGTTTATGTGTCGGGGGGCTAGGGTCAGTTTGTTATATCTGGAGTACTTCTCCTGTCCTATTCGGTGTCCTATGTGAATTTAAGTGTGCACTCTCTAATTCTCTCTTTCTCTCTTTCTTTCTCTCTCTCGGAGGACCTGAGCCCTAGGACCATGCCTCAGGACTACCTGACATGATGACTCCTTGCTGTGCCCAGTCCACCTGGCCGTGCTGCTGCTCCAGTTTCAACTGTTCTGCCTTATTATTATTGGACCATGCTGGTCATTTATGAACATTTGAACATCTTGGCCATGTTCTGCTATAATCTCCACCCGGCACAGCCAGAAGAGGACTGGCCACCCCACATAGCCTGGTTCCTCTCTAGGCTTCTTCCTAGGTTTTGGCCTTTCTAGGGAGTTTTTCCTAGCCACCGTGCTTCTACACCTGCATTGCTTGCTGTTTGGGGTTTCTGTACTGCACTTTGAGATATCAGCTGATGCACGAAGGGCTATATAAATAAATATGATTTGATTTGATTTGACATATGCTGACCAGGTGAAAGCTATGATCCCTTACTGATGTCATATGTTAAATCAACTTTAATCAGTGTATATGAAGGGGAGGAAACAGGTTAAATAAGGATTTTTAAGTGTTGGATTGTGTATGTGTGCCATTCAGAGGGTGAGTGGGCAAGAAAAAAGATTGAAGTACCTTTGAACGGGGTACGGTAGTAGGTGCCAGGCGCACCGGTTTGAGTGTGTCAAGAACTGAAATGCTGCTGTGTATCAAGAATGGTACACCACCCAAAGGACATCAAGCCAACTTGACATAACTGGAGTCAACATTGGAGTCAACATGGACCAGCATCCCTTTGGAATGCTTTTGACACCTTGTAGAGGCTGTTCTGAGGGCAAAAGCGGGTGCAGCTCAATATTAGGAAGGTGTTCCTAATGTTTTGTACACTCAGTGTACGTTATACAAAAAAAATGTGTGTGTTGCAGGACAACAGTATATCAGTGTCTGTGGAGAGAATTAAGTATTTATCTCAGGACCTCTACCATTGGCTGCCTTCCATTGGAAAAAGAGACCGGAGACAGGTATATTTGTGTTGACTATTGAATAAGACATTTTGGCTATCTAGCCCTATTTTGGTAGGTCTGGATGAACACCTTCTAAATGTGTTCTGGTTCAGCCCTCTGTGACCGTTACCTGTTTATCCCATTGACATGGTGCCAGACAGCTCCCATCGGAGATGCTCCTCTTCCATCTGCAAAACCAGTTAGGAGCACCGCACAGCACTCATTATTGGCGGCATGGTTAGACTCCGCCTCTTCTGGGCCAATTGGAGCCATTGAGCCCATTCCCTTCTGAAGCTCAATATATTGACAGACATGGTTAACTCTCCTAAATGAACCAGTCACTAAACACAGATTTTGTTATAACCAATGCATGCTACATCAAAGTTTGTACCTCAAGAGACGTGTGTTCAATGTCTGTGAGGTTTAGAACATTGACCAACTCCTCAGAGACAGAATCTCAAAGCGAGACCTTATGACCTCCAGACTCGGGTGTTCATGTAGATCACATCACATCAAGCAGCGTAAAGTTGTGCGTTCTGCTTTGTTGCTGTTGGTGTGGGCTCTCCTGGTCTTTAGTGCATGAGAGGGAATGGTCCCACAGAGAAGGTCATGTTAGGATGAGGACATGGGTAAGGCTGTAGAAACACTTATTAACTTTTGTGATATTAGCCACGTCCCCATCACAGCCTCCTGTGGAAGACTAGCTAGCACAGTCAGGTATATGGGGCAAGCTTGACCTGCGTTTATACTACAGACATCTCTGCAGTTGGATATACGACTCCAATGAATAATAACTGCTGTATTTTCCAAGGTTGTCTTTCTCAAACATAGAATATATTCATGTAGAATCTTTGAATTCCAGTGTTTCTGAGAATGCAAAAAAATATAAATAAATGCAGAAGTTTTTCTAAAGAGTTTTTCTCAAAGCATCCAAGTCAGTTCCTGTACGGTTGGATCTGCATGGGGATTGTTGAGGAGCTGAACAGCCCTCAGCCTGGGACTCTTCCTTATATTGTTTCCAGTTCCACAGTGCCTATTTACAGAGCATTTTTCATTCTGTTTCAAGCCCTCTCTCTCTCTCTCTCTCTCCTGGGCTAGTTCAGAAAGCCCTCCACCATTCCTTGATGAGGGGCAAAAACACGACTGCTATGAAAAGGCTAAACTTCTTAGAGCTTTCTTTTCTTAACTGGTCCTTTCTTCTCCACCTGAAAGGTTCCTTCAGATTCCAGTTTGAGGCATTGTGAATACTAATTTCTATCTATTAAAAAGCCCTCATATCCCTGGCATGCTCTCATTTAAATGCAGTCTCAGGGGAACCCTCTTAATTCCTTTATAGAGGGATTGAAGACCCTTCACTTCAAAAAGTATAAATCATACTCCCAAATGAACGAGGGAGAGAGGGGGATTGACGAGTGGTGCTTCTGATGTGTCCCGTCGGATGGCACAAGCCTGAATCCATCTCCCCAAGCTGCTCAAATCCATCCTCCGGTGAGACGGCGTCTCTGTCCTACTGCTCTCCGGCCCCCAAACTGTCCAGACTTACCCCCTGTCCACACCCCTAACCAAGTCACCCAGCACATACATTACACACGCTTACCAATGCAGATGCATGCAGGCACACACACATTCACTTACATAAACGTCATCAATATTCTTATATAGTGCATCAGCATTGGTACTAAAAGGGTGGAGATATATAGTGCTGTGTCTCTCTAGCAGAGAGCATCGATACTCAGAGTCAGTAACTGTATTATGTAACACATGTAACAATTGCCTTCAGTATGTTTATTTAGATTTTTGAATGATCCATTTTTATCAATGAGCTCTCATGTGTCTATATGTTTTCTTTGTTTCAAAATACCCTTGAAAGAAAAGTGTTTTGTTCTGTAAGGAAAGTATAAACATTAATCTTGTACCTTGCAGAGGTTGAAATGATGCTGGATTAATAAAACCTGTCATCTCCTGTTTAGGGAGAGTTGATGGCAACAATCAGGGATTTGATATGAAGTGCTAAAAGGCTCTATGTGGTTCCATGTTATGTGTCCTTGTACTGTTTGGTCGTGTGAATGGGCACTATGCACAGTGGAACTTAAATCTGAGACTCTGGGATGGTGGCCATGTTAAAATGCATAACTGCCTCCCACCTGTGCCGGGCCACACTCAGGTTATATATATTGACTTATTTATTTCTAAATGACATTTGCGCCGCAAGATAAATCATAGTCTTACGCCATTCCTCTCCCAGTTTTGATTTTAATTGTGAGATCTCGGTGTCAGCAGTAAGTATATTGGTGTGAGTGGCCTATTGATTATTGATTTGGGGCTATTGATCGGCTTCCCAGGAGACCCTAATCCTTTCTGATTCATTTGAATACCTCTATTCATCTTGTGATCCTGCTCACACCTGAGGCGCCATGTAGCCTAATGAAAATAGATGGCCATTTTGTTACTGCTGCTCCTCTCGCTTCTTTTGATGTATTATTTTTAATTGATATATCTGCTTTTGAATGTGTGCGCCCGAATTACAATTGACCCTGTGTCACTGTTGTTTTATTCCTTGCCTAAGGGACCACGCTGCATTTAGGACTGTCTTTGTATGACTCATATGACCTGTAAAATCTACTGCTCAGACATTTTCTTGAATGTCCTCGACATGTCTTTGGAAAAGGTAGTTGTTGTTCATCTGCTTTATTGGATATTTGGTTATTTTTCCATTGCTTAATACAGCTCTGCTATTCTTAACTGTAGATACATTTTCAATCCCCAGTTCTTTGACTTTTCTTTCTTTCTAGTTTACCATTACATTACATTCAAATGTTAAATGTTCCCATGTGCAAGGAAATAACCCTTTTTTGCTACTTATTTTGTAATGTTGCCATGTAAATCTTGCAAGAAGATCAATCTCATGTATTGTATGTTGTATCTGTTAACTGCTTCTCTTGAGCACATCTTAAGGCCAACTCTATTGCAAACCAATTTCCAATTGATTACACCTTTATGTTCAATTTTAGCTGTGTTATCCAGCAGTGAGTTACTGAAACAGCTACAAGGCATGCATAACAAGCCTGTTGCCAGAGGCCTTTTGGTTCCATTTTTTAAACGAGTTGTCTCATTTAGCCTAATGAGCCAGCTGATGGTATTCTACTGTTTGATTAGCATGTGGCTCGGTGTCTCTGTGGGCTCCCTGTGGCCCCTGAGTGTTCCCTGCTCCTCAGCCTGGAGCCTGGATCCTGGAGCAGCAGAAGGGGAGGGGCCAGGCAGGCAGCCACCCTCCACAGGATCTCTCCCTCCAGGCTTCAGTCTAGGCCCCAGAGCGCCTGCCCGATCAGGGCTCCTTGTAATGAGGGGAGAGATGGAAGGATGGACCTCCATGCATTAAGACCATAATGCATCAGGGTATTACTTTTAATACTGCGGGTGTGCCTCAAGACATAATGTGACGTTGAAGCTCGGATCGATTTTTGAATTAAAAACTTAGTTTGCAAAGATTTACTGTGGAGAGTTTAATGTCTGAGCTCTTTATAAGGGGCGCAAATGGCTGGTTATGTTCTATCCGACAGAGGTACGATTGAGGGATCGATAACCGCGTGATTTACTAACTGGACTACAGGCAATCAATAAGTATAAAAGTAAATGAAATATGCATTACTAGGATTTTATTAGAGAGGGGTAGCAGGGAGAGAATAACAGTCAAGCCATTTATTTTTATACCTATTGATTATACAACATAGAGACTTGGCTCAAAGCGTTCCCCACATAGCTCTCTGCACCCCCTGCTGCTGCGCCATCATGTGATTGATGGGTGTTGAGGTCATGGATGGAACACGCAGGCTGTTAAAAGGCTGCCAAGACAGGACCCTCTCCTATCTTAGCACACGCTTGGCCAGTGAGGTTTATATAGCTGTCCGCTCAGGATGAGACACCGCCGTTAACGGGTCTGCGGTATTATGGTCCTCCGTTGTTGTTTCTGCACTACAGACATTCCCTTTCTTACAGATAAAGAGCACCAGTCAAAAGTTTAGACACCCCTACTCATTCCAGGGTTTTTCTTTATTTGTACTGTTTTATACATTGTAGAATAATAGTGAAGACGTCAAAACTATGAAATAAGACATGGATTCATGTAGTAACCAAAAAAGTGCTGCAAGGGAATATCCAACCATGGACCCCAAAGGAGTTAAAAAATACTACAAACAGTTTTTGTGTACTGGAGAGAATCACCCGAATTTTGTTCGTTTTGTTCTGTATTGTTGAAACGTTAACAGAAAGATCGGCGGATGAAGACGGGGTGTGGGGGTTGTGTGTCTCTGTCACTGCCAGGTCCAGATAAACAAATTACCCCTGCTGTGGACCTCCTGTGTCATATGTCAGGAGCCCCCAAACGGGAAGGGCCTCCCATGGCCGCTCCTAGCCCTGATTACTGCGATGTAAAGTTAAGGTCAAGGTCCCCGCCATGGCTGGGGGGAGTGATTGAAGTTACCATGAGCAGGCAATGTGATAGGTTGACTCTGAGCTTTGTTATGTGTGTGTGTGTGTGTGTGTGTGTGTGTGTGTGTGTGTGTGTGTGTGTGTGTGTGTGTGTGTGTGTGTGTGTGTGTGTGTGTGTGCGTGCGTGCGTGCGTGCACTCGTCTGTGTGCAAGTGCATGATATCACCATCTCACATTTAGTTTCAAAACACTGTGTCCACTTTGACAAAAAAACTGTGTTCTTTGAATAAAAGCACCTATATAAATACAGTACCAGTCAAAAGTTTGGACACACCTACTCATTCAAAGGTTTTTCTTTATTTGTACTATTTCTACTTTATAGAATAATAGTGAAGACGTCAGAACTATGAAATAACACATGTGGAATCATGTTGTAACCCAAAAAGTTTTAATCAAATCAAAACATATTTTACTTTTTAGATTCTTCAAATAGCCATCCTTTGCCTTGATGACAACTTTGCACACTCTTGGCATTCTCTCAAGCAGCTTCCCCTGGAATGCTTTTCCAACAGTCTTGAAGGAGTTCCCACATATGCTGAGCACTTGTTGGCTGCTTTTCCTTCACTCTGCGGGCCAACTCATCACAAACCAGGTCATCTGATGCAGCACTCCATCATTTTCTTTCTTGGTCAAATAGCCCTTACACAGTCTGGAGGTGTGTTGGTTCATTGTCCTGTTGAAAAACAAAATATAGTCCCACTAAGCCCAAACCAGATGGGATGGCGTATCGTTGTAGATCACAGACAGTGTCACCTGCAAAGCACACCCACACCATAACACCTCCTCCTCCATGCTTCACGGTGGGAAATACACATGCGGAGATCAACTGTTCACCCACACTGTGTCTCACAAGGACACGGCGGTTGGAACCAAACATCTCAAATTTGGACTCCAGAACAAAGGACACATTTACAACGGTCTAATGTCCATTGCTCGTGTTTCTTGGCCCAAGCAAGTCTCTTCTTCTTATTGGTGTCCTTTTGGTAGTGGTTTCTTTGCAGCAATTCGACCACGAAGGCCTGATTCACACAGTCTCCTCTGAACAGTTGATGTTGAGAAGTGGCTGTTACTTGAACTCTGTGAAGCATTTATTTGGGCTGCAATTTCTGAGGCTCGTAACTCTAATGAACTTATCCTCTGCAGCAGAGGTAACTCTGGGTCTTCCTTCTCTGTGGCAGTCCTCATGAGAGCCAGTTTCCTCATTGTGCTTCATGGTTTTTGCGACTGAACTTGAAGAAACTTTCAAAGTTCTTGAAATTTTCCGTATTGACTGGCTTTCATGTCTTAAAGTAATTATGGACTGTTGTTTCTTTTTGCTTATTTGAGCTGTTCTTGCCATAATATGGACCACCCCTACTTTGTCACAACACAACTGACTGGCTCAAACCCAATAAGAAGGAAAGAAATTCCACAAATTAAGTTTTAACAAGGCACACCTGTTAATTGAAATGCATTCCAGGTGACTACCTCATTAAGCTGGTTGAGAGAATGCCAAGAATGTCCAAAGCTGTCATCAAGGCAAAGGGTAGCTACTTTGAAGAATCTCAAATAAGAAATATATTTTGATTTGTTTACCACTTTTTTAAGGTTACTACATGATTCCATATGTGTTATTTCATATTTTTGATGTCTTCACTATTATTCTACAATGTAGAAAATAGTAAAAAATAAAGACAAATTAGTAGGTGTTCTAAAACTTTTGACTGGTAGTGTGTGTATACATACTGTATATACACTACCGTTCAAGCGTTTGGTGTCACTTAGAAATTACCTTGTTTTTAAAAGGAAATCACATTTTTTGTCCACGTTAAAATAACATCAAATTGACCAGAAATACAGTGTAGACATTGTTAATGTTGTAAATGACTATTGTAGCTGGAAACGGCAGATTTTTTATGGAATATCTACATATGTCATGTATTGTCATGTTGTGTCTTTCTGTCCTTTCCTTTCACCCTGTCTCCCTCTGCTGGTCGTATTAGGTTACCTTTTCTCCCCCGCTTTCCCCCAGCTGTTCCTTGTCTCCTCTTGACTACCTCGTCACCCCTTCTCCCACCTGTTCCCCTTTTCCCTCTGATTAGTCCCCTATATCTCTCTCTGTTTTTGTTCCTGTCCTTGTCGGATTCTTGTTTGTTGTGTTTCATGCCTAAGCCAGACTATCGTCATGTTTGCTGTAACCTTGTCCTGTCCTGTCGGAATCTGCCGGTCTATCTGAGCCTACCTATGTTTGGTTAAAGAAGCTCTGTTTAAGTTAGTTCGCTTTTGGGTCCTCATTCACTCACCGTAACAACATAGGCGTACAGAGGCCCATTATCAGCAACCATCACTTCTGTGTTCCAATGGCACGTTGTGTTAGCTAATCCAAGTTTATAATTTTAAAAGGCTAATTGATCATTAGAAAATCCTTTTGCAATTATGTTGCACAGCTGAAAACTGTCGTTCTGATTAAAGAAGCAATAAAACTGTCCTTCTTTAGAGTAGTTGAGTATCTGGAGCATCAGCATTTGTGGGTTCGATTACAGGCTCAAAATGGCCAGAAACAAAGATCTTTCTTCTGAAACTCACCAGTCTATTCTTGTTCTGAGAAATGAAGGATATTCCATGTGAGAAATTGGCAAGAAACTGAAGATCTTGTACAATGCTGTGTACTACTTCCTTCACAGAACAGCACAAACTGTCTCTAACCAGAATAGAAAGGGGACTGAATAAGAGGACAAGTACAAGTGTGATATCAGTATTTTTTTAATACATTTGCAAACATTTCTAAAAACCTGCTTTTGCTTTGTCATTATGCGGTATTGTGTGTAGATTGATGAGTTAAATAATGTTTTAAATCTATTTTAGAATGTAACGTAGCAAAATGTGGAAAATGTCAAGGGGTCAATGCTTTCCGAATGCACTGAATATAGAATGAGCCTTGGCTAGAATAGAGTATATACATATGAAGTGGGTAAAACAGTATGTAAACATTAAAGTGACCGGTGTTCCATGACTATGTACATAGGGCAGCAGTCTTTAAAGTGCAGGGTAAAGTACCGGGTGGTAGCCCAGTACAGTTGCTAAGTTCAGGGCAGGGTACTGGGCTAGTGGTGACTGTTTAACAGTCTGATGGCCCGGGGACAAAAGCTGTCTCTTGGTCCCAACTTTGATGCACCTGTACTGTCTCCGCCTAGATGCTAGCGGGGTGAACAGGCCTTGGACCCCAGTGATGCGTTGGGCTGACCGCAACACCCTCTGGAGTGCCCTGCGGTTGCGGGCGGTGCAAATACCGTACCAGGTGGTGATACAGACCGACAGGATACTGTCAGTGGTGCATATGTAGAAGTTTGTGAGGGTCTGAATTTCTTCAGCTTCCTGAGGTTGAAGATGTGCTGTTGCGCCTTCTTTACCACACTGTCTGTGTGGATGGACCATTTCAGGTTGTCAGTGATGTGCACGTCGAGGAACTTGAAGCTTTTCACCCTCTCCACTGTGGCCCCGTCGATGTGGATGGGGGCGTGCTCTCTCTGCTGTCTGCTGAAGTCCATGATCAGCTCCTTCGTTTTGTTGACGTTGAGGGAGAGGTTATTTTCCTGGCAGCACTCCACCAGGGCCCTCACCTCCTCTCTCATGTCTCATCATTATTGGTAATCAGGCCTACTACTGTTGTGTCGTCTGCAAACATGATGATTGAGTTGGAGACGTGCATCGCCACACAGTCATGGGTGAAGAGGGAGTACAGAAGGGGGCTGAGCATGCACCCTTGTGTTGAGGATCAACAAAGTGGAGGTGTTGTTGCCTACCTTCACCACCTGGGGTCGGCCTGTCAGGAAATCCAGGACCCAGTTGCAAAGGGCAGGGTTCAGACCCAGTGCCCCGATCTTAATGATGAGCTTGGAAGGCACTATGGTGTTGAAGGCTGATCTGTAGTCGATGAACATCATTCTTACATAGGTATTCCTCTTGTCCAGATGGGATAGGTCAGTGTGCAGTGCGATGGAGATTGCTTAATCCGTGGATCTGTTGGGGCGACATACAAATTGATCCCTGACTAGCCACTCAAAGCACTTCATGATGACAGAAGTGAGTGCTATGGGGCAATAGATTATCCTTTATCCTACTTTAGATTAAGGATAATCAAAAATATAATAAAAAATATAGAATACATGTAAATCACATCCATTAATATAGGAATATAGGATATATGTGAATTTGTGAATTTCATTGCAAATAGTGTCTCCAATATTTGTGAGACTATTTACTTTTTATTAGCTGAGGGAAAAATTCAGACTTGACTAGTGTGCTGTGTTATTGATAGAGAAGGGCTCTGTGACCATCCTGCCTGTCCTCCCATGTGGAAGTGGTCTGAATGAGTCTGGTGAAAGTGTGATGGGAAGCAGGCAATGATGTGTATATAAACCTTGGATTGCTTATGCTGTGTATTGGCCAATGAGAGATTTTGAAGCCACCAGTCAGCCATATTGGCACTACTCAGAAAAAAGCAGTCCTCCATAGGAATTAATGGAATTCTACAGTATTTCATTTCCATTTTCAACTACAAAATTACATGTTTTTAAGTCTCTTTTTGTTTTAGTGGGTACAGTAACAAAAATTATACTTGAAGGAAAATGTTTTTATATATTTTCTATTTTTATGTTTAGCTCACATAGATTAATTTAAAAGTATGCATTAAGGTGTCTGTAACAGAATAAACATGGAAAAAACAAATGTAGCCATTAATAAATGCAATTTATAGCTTCCCTCCCAAAAAATTACAACAGTGGGAGAGTGCCAAGATGGAGGCACGGTTGCTTCAAAACAGTACACCCTGGTAGTCATCTAGTGTGTATATAAATCATTGGAAGTAGGCCGTATTAGGGTTGGCACCCTGCAGTAGCCCCCTTGTCCGTTTAGGCTCATAGAGCTGCCTTTTTTCATTAGACTGATGGCTCCGGGCCTGGCGTCTTTACCGGATTGAAATTTGAATTGGTTTGTCCACCTCTTCTCCAAAGTCCCCTCTCCCTGCTCCGCTTCTGCAGCCTCTGTTTGTCATTTCAATAACAAATGCCGGTGGTTCCCTGATTTAGTGAGGGGCGCTGGCCCTTGATGTATATTAATATTGCTGCACAGTGCACTGTACCGGGGTCCATCATTCATTTGGATAAAAGAGGTAGAATTTAAAAACAGCCAATGCTTAACTGGGATGCAGACTACATCCATTTATTGCACTGAGTGATGGAACGGCCAGCGACTCTGTCCTTCACCTCACCCACTTCCCAGAAAACTAAAAAAGATTCACCCCTGGCCCTAAAAGACCCCTCATATTCACCATGTTATTCTCCATGTAGAGGCAGGGATGGTGGATCCCTCAACCCCCCCCAGGAGAGACATTCAGTTACCATCACATCTGCTGGAACTGACACATTGGGCTTGTTGAACTGAAGTAAATATTGTATTAAACCTTAACATTATATTTGGGTCATTTTTATGTGTTCCAAAGAAAAAGATGCCACACTCAATAAGTAGACAAGGTGCAAACAGACAACTTGGTGAGGAATTAATAAAACATTCTCAATAAATAATAACGGCTATTAAGAGGGAGCTTTTTAACATTCTTAATAAGCCTCATTAAAGTTATTAACATATTCCCAACCCTTTTGAAGTTAAATGCTTAAGCTTACAGTGTTTTCCTCCTTTCCCAATGCAACTGTTCTGAGCGGTTCTTTTCCTTGTTTTGGAGTCTGTCCAGAAGGATTTATCATGCAGGGGATGTCATCCAATGTCAGTTTCTGCGGCTGCTACTGCTCTGTATAAATCTTTACTTTGGCGCCCTGCTTCAGTCTTCCATGCCTCTGCTTGGTCATATCACAGAACCCAGGAGCACAATGGCTCCTAATTGCATTTGCAGTTTATTTGTAGAAATAGTAAATAATAGGCATTCTCATTATTGCTGGAATGACCAATTCTTCACACACATTTGTTTTCTTTATTAGTTTCACATTGAAATGGGTTGTTTTCCTTGTAAACAACTTTGTCGGATTGAATTTGCAAGATAATTTCTGAGAGGTAGAGAATTCCTTTAGACATACACGTGCAGATTGTCTGATGAGTATTGAAAGACAATATATGAATTTGGGACGTGATTTTTTTTGTATTGTGGTTGATTTCATCTCTATAATAAGGATTGAGAATGGCCTGTAGTGGGAGGTGTCTCCCAGGATTCCTAAGGGGATTTCTGAGACGGAACCCAGCTGTTGCTGTGTCTTCCATCTTTATACTTTTAGCGCTTACCAGCTTGAGTGTTGAAGGTGGCTGTGAAATAACTTATCAACCCAGGTATCTGTTTGTATTGGATGACCACTCCACTTCTCAGGCTCAAATTGGCTATTCTGTACACTTCTCACTACCATCAATAAAAAACGCAACAACATCCTTTAGAACAGAAAATGCCATGGTTGGCGGTCTCCTGTGTGACCTACGGCATCAACGGGAGTAATTTTCTTAGGGTCCTTTCATTCTTATTTTTTGGACTTCAGAACATAGAAAAGTGCCAGTCACGTTATGTAGACACTGTCCCTTTAAGTTGCATACTGTGTTCAGATCTTGACTTCAATTCTACATTTTTAAAACATACAATTCTTTAACAAGGTTTATTGAAGTTGTAAAGGTTTGAAAAGAAAATTAAGAAAGATTTCATTGTACACTATTCCATAAAAAGAGACCTAAGTTGGGCATGTTTCATTTGGTTCATCTACATTTAGCATAAAAGATAATTAATTGTATGGCAGGGATAAATCAGTGAGTGTAAAGATCCTGATGGGTTTTAATACCCTCGGCTTGTTTCACATGCAGACTAATTAATTATTCTAATTCCCCCCTCCCCCGCTGTCTTGCACAATGCCCTTCATCTTCATTTGAAATATGAAATACGAGGATGATAATAAGCACCAACTCACTAACTTACACACTCATACACTGGATCTTTTTCAAGAAGCTTGGGTACGTCAAAGTTTTCTTTTAGGTGATAGACATATCAGTACAAACAATTGCATG